>NW_021319095.1:633292-640127 GCF_001605985.2 Dendrobium catenatum
GAAAAAAAAAACCCTAGAATCCTAGAGACGCACTGAATAATCTCCAGAACTGATTAAGAAAAACACACCTTTATAGCCACACTGGAGAAGCATTTTCTCAAGCATTCTAAGAGCGACGGAGTCCTCGTCGACCACGAAAACTCGCAATCCGGCGGGGAACCCGTCCGGTACCATAGTTTCAGATTCGGCCAATGTGTGAGAGAAGAGGATAGTATCTTCTTTATCAAGAAAAAACTAGTAAGATTTCTATTCCGTCAGAGACAGCCCGCAGCTTTAAGAGCGAGAGAAGAGCGAGAACGGTGAGAAGAGAAGCGAAGAGAAGAAGAAGAAGCGGGACTGAGCGAAATAGCCAGAATGATGCCTTATTTAAAGGACGGGAAGCTTGTGGTAAATCCCTTTCACCTGATGGACGGCTGTGATTAACTCAGCTATGATTAAATTAGTTTTGACTTTATAGGCTATATCTCTCTTTTACTCTCTTTCTCTCTTTAAAAAAAAGTTCATCTAAATTTATGAGATATCAGTGTCCTTTAAAAAATTAAAATATTTTATATATAGTAATAATCTCAAAATTTTATTTAATAATTTCCGCGCTAGCTTTGTAGGTTGACAGTCGGTTGTTGACACGACAACATAAGCACATCGCGCTAGGTCCGTAGCGGTACGTTTGCAGCTACCACGGCGACACAGTCGGACTGCGTGTCAGCTTGCTAGGTTCACGAGTCTGGTCCAATGTCTGCTCGACCAAAATACTCGCTGCCGGCCACTTAACCACCATGCTTGCTGCTCAGCACATACCCACAGGAGCACTACCCATTCGCCTTGCATCCTCAGTTCAATCCAGCACCACACTACCACAACGAGTCAGTGAGTCGGGACCGGGTTGACATTCTTGACCTTTTTGCCTCAATTTGGGTTGAACTCGAAACTGACCTGTTGACCTATTTTGACACCCCTAAAATTTTATTGTTTGATGTATAATTCACTAATTTTTATTGAATATCAAATATACCTAAACTTATAATAAATTATATGCAACTAAGGTTTCGTTTGGGTTTTTGTTGCTTTCTAAAGAATTTTTTTTTAGTAAAAAAATATCTAAATTAAAAATTTTGTAATTGATGAGGAGTTTCGTCAATTAGATGTGAGAAAAGATTACATACTTTTTAAAAATATCGATGTTACTTTTTAAAAATTTTGTTAGATTACATACTTTTTAAAAATTTTGTAATCGATGTTACTTAAAAGAATAGTATTTTCTACCCAATAGTGTTATTTATATAAATAAAAATCTTATTAAATAAAATATATAAACCAATCAACAACCCCATCAACTCCTAGGGGCTTATTAATTTAAATTAAAAATATCAAGATAATAATAGCCAAATAGAAGTGTGCAACATAGATCTTAATTTTTCTAAAGAGATGTTAATAAATATTATAAATTTTGCTGAAATTTGTAGCTGGGATGGATCTCCGCCTCAATCACATAGGATATCTTTACAAGTTTCAAGATGCATTGCCGTGGATCACTACTAAAAAATGAGACTATCTCAGCATTTATTAGCAGCAAATTAAATACTGGTGCAAAAGACCCGATACCTAAGCGGTCTTAAACCGTTTCGAAATTAGTTGTGAATCAATTATTTAGGCGGGAATGATAAAAAAGCCGCGAAAAACTTCTAAAAAGCACAAATGAAGCCCTAGCTCCTTCGGACTCTTTCTTTGCTCCGGCGGGATCGGTCTCCTCCCAATCCGTCTCCGTCTCCGCGACGCCAACACCCACTCCGACGCCGAAGCAGATATTGACGTCGACGCCGAATCCGAAGCCAAAGCCAAAGCCGTTGCTTCCATTCCAACGAAAACTTCATCGACGTTTCTGTCGACACCCACACCCACCTCGCGATCTTCTCCGTGCGCGACCCTTCTCTCCAATTGAGAACGATGCCAACACTGACGTTGAAGACGACGTTGACGCAGACATCGACGCCGAGGCCGCTGCTTCCATTTGCCGCCATCGTTCGCGACTTCTTCTCTTTCTTGAATCATACCTGAAACCAAGCAAACGGTTGGGTAAGATTTATATTATGTTTTTTCATTTTTTTTTTTGTGTTCATCTTCTTGCTTTTTTTATTGTTCCTCTAATAATCCGTATATTGATATCTTCTTGCTGTGTTTTTTTTTTTTTTTGCCATTTCTCTTTTGTTTGTTGTCTTGGATGGAATTTAGTTGATAATGCTTTTTATATTCCTAAATTTGCTTGGAAATTCAATCGGACAATTTGCATTGGCAATCTTCTCTAAATCTGATGCCTTATTTCCTTTTGCTTAATGGGAGATTGTATCAAAAAATTTTATCATATCAATATTTATGTATTGTATTGGATCTTAATGAGAGAAGTTTTACAAAAATAGGTAATAAATGAGCTGATAAAAAATCACCCGTATTCAATTTCACTTGACTATGACACATAAATGTTTCATTTTTAGAAATTAGAAATATCTGTTGTGTTTGATACTTCAGAATCTAAATTTCTTCCATTTTTATTTTGATTAAATCATTATATGCTTTGAATAGAAATTGTCTATCAAGAACTCTAATGCTCTGATTTACTCAAGCTGACATGGAATGATTCAGCTTAAATTTTTGTTTGAGATTTTTGATCCTATTTGCAAATAGATCCATACTTCTTGTTGGAGCAAACCTGTTATGTTTGTACATTCCTAAGTAAACGTCACATAAAGATCTCTAGAGGTTCGGCAGTTCCTCCTTCTTGGACTGGTCTCATATTCCATTGCCTTATGGAGCAGCATTGCTGCTATTACCTTTTGGGATTGGCCATGAGACAAACATTTTATGTTGAATATGAAATTTCGTATTTATCCACTGGTATATGATTTTGCTTAAGGATTTCTTAGCATTTTGTTGGATAGATGTTAGATAAAAATGATTTTCTTTATCTAAACGTACTAGAAGATTTTAAGTGGTAAAATTTAATTCAGTTCAAAAGGGTCTATTCTATTTTTTGCTGATTTCTGAAAGAAAAATTAAAGGCAATTACGTTGTTGCTCGCTCAAATAGAAGGTTTTGAAGTTTATATTTTTTTTTTGTAGTGTCTTAGGTAAGTAAGATTTAGGCTATAATTAATCCATGTTGCATTAATTGATCAAAATGCTGCACCAATAATTGAATCATGTATTTTTCTCTTTGCAGTTGAATTTTAAAATGAATAAGAGTTTGATAACCAAGTCAAGATGGAGTCGTGAATACAATAAAGGAGTTGAAGATTTTTTAGATTTTGTTAATCGTAGTAAGAGATTCTCAAGCTGTCATTTATATTACATTTATTTCATTTGAAATGTCTAAACTCTTGGACTGCAAGATCTTTCGATATGTTATTAGAGTTACTTATTGAAGCATTTCCTGAAGGGACTTCATTGCCCAAAACTACATCCTGGAGTGGAATGAAACAATCATCATTTATTCTTTCAATGATTATACCAGGTGAAAAAAGTCCTGGAAATGATATTGACATTTATCTCAAACCTTTGATTCATGAACTGCAACAATTATGGCAAGGTGTTCAATGTTATGATGCAGCAAGTGGAGAAAATTTCATGATGCGTGCAGCATTACTATGGACTATTAATGACTTTCTTACATATGGCATGTTGTCGGGGTGGAGCACCAAAGGCAGGTTTGCTTGTCCATGTTGTGCCAATAATACAGAGTCCTTATGGTTGTATAAGAGTAAGAAATTTGCATATATGGGCCATCGACGTTGGCTTACATTATCTCATTTATTTCACAAGAAAAAATAGTACTTTGATAATAGAGATGAACTCAGATCAGCGCCTTCAAGGATTTCTGGTACTGAAATTTGTACTGAGTTACATAATCATCAATTCAATCTTGGAAAAATTAATAAAGATAGGTTAAAAATGCTGAAGAGAGTGTACGAAGCTGCAATATCTATCAATGAAAGTATGGTCACTATGTGGAAGAAGAAATCAATATTTTTTTAATTATCTTATTGGCAATATAAGATATTACCTCATAATTTAGATGTTATGCATATAGAAAAAAAATATTTTTGATAACTTCATTTCTACATTGCTAGACCTTGAGAAATCTAAAGATAACTTACAAGCTCGACTAGATTTGGTTCAAATAGGAGTAAAGCCTGAACTGCATCCTCATGTTCTTTCGGATGGTAGTTATGTTTTACCACCAGCTCTATTTACCATGTCTAAGAAGGATAAGATAATGTTTTGTGAAGTTCTCAAGAATATGAAGTTATCGAAGGGTTATTCATCAAACATTTCTAAGGGTGTTAACATTAAAGAGTGCAAAATAACAGGTTTAAAAAGCCATGATTCTCATGTACTAATTGAGGATATTATGCCTATCGCATTAAGTTCATGTGTACCATCAAACGAAGTTTTGAACATCATTGTTGGGATTTCATAGTTCTTGAAATTCATTTGCGCGAAGGTCATAAATTCAATTGAACTTGACAAAAAATGGAAGAAAATTGCATTGACTTTATGTAATATGGAGAAGTACTTTCTCCCATCATTCTTCACTATCATGGTCAACTTGCTCATCCATTTGGTTGAAGAAGTGAGACTTGGTGGGCCTGTACATTATAAATGGATGTACCCTTTTGAGAGATAATGTATCCTTCTTATTACTTCAAGGTTTTATTACTTAGTGGGGTATACTCACGTGCATTTTTATAATTTACAGATTTTTCTTAGTAATAAAGGATTTTGTTGGAAATAAGTCACAACCTGAAGGGTCAATTGCTGAGCGATACATCGATCGTTGAAGAGGGAATTTCATTTTGCTCAAAATATCTTGATGGTGCACCGACTTTCTCCAAGTCCATATCTACTAAAGTTTCATCTAAGGATGATGGTATTTCCTTCAAGTTCTTAACTCACAGTATACCTTTGGGTCAAGTGTCTATATTTGTGTTAGATGACCTATCATTGATTCAAGGACATAGATATGTGCTCCGACATTGTAATCATTTAACAAAGTATATTGATATGTACAAGGAGGAAGAGAGACAAAAAAGAGCCAACAGCTTTCCTCTAACGCCATTAGCTCTTGATAAACTTGTTAATGCACATTTTCATGATTGGTTCAAACGAAGAGTAAGATATCAAAATCTCTCCTTAGTCAATTTCAATATCATATGCTTAATTTGACTAATAATTTTTTGTTTAGATTACAGGTATAGATGATTCAATAGTTTCAGAAGAAATTAGTGCCCTCGCGGTTGGTCCTAAGCAAATCGCAATAAGATTTAAAGAATTTTATATAAATGGGAATGAATTTCATACTAAAGCTCATGAGGAGAACAAGAAGACACAAAATTATGGCATTGTTAACAAAACTGAAGTTGGAAGTTTTTCTTATTATGGTCGACTGAATGATATTATTGAGCTTAGTTACTCCAACTTATTTCGTGTGGTCCTCTTCAAGTGTGATTGGGCTAACACAATTTCAGTTGGCACTAAAGTAGATCATTATAGAAATATGTTGGTTAACTTTTCACCATTAATACACAGAGGTGATAGATGGGCAGATGATCCATTTGTTTTCTCATCACATCCAAAGAATAAAAACTGGAACTTTGTCTTACCTGTAAAGGCTAGAGATGTATTTGATTCAAGCATTTCTCGATAGAACAACTATATACAAAATTTGTGAGCATTTTCATTTTTATTTCTTTTCTATGATGATGCTTTTTATGGTGGCTATGAAGTGTAAAAGAGAAATTAGGTGATCATTGATGCTTAAAAGGGCATGTGGAAGCTATGACAGTCAAAATGCATATGCTTTATTTTTTATTGCTATTTCAGAGAGCTTCACATCTTTGATTACACACCTATTTTCCACAACCTGTTGATGGATCATTGAATTCTTACTATAGCAAAAAAAGTTGTGTTTGATCATTGAGATTTTGGTTATCTTTATTTTTTGTGTTTTCAGTTTCATGTTTATTTCTTTGACTTAATAAGCTATCACGGTATCATTTGGTTTGAGATTTTATTATTTTTTCAAGTTTACATATAAAGAACCGAGTTCTTATTTAATTGGTTGTCTTTGATCTACATGATCATTGTCATCATGATTACTTAGTATCACTGAAAGAATTATTTCTAAAGGGTAATATTTTGCAATTTTTTAGCCGGCATTAGAATTTAACTATTGAAAGAAAGTTGATTATTTGAGCTATGCTTGTTCCTTCTTGAGAGATAATATAATTATGCTCTTTCTTTTACATGGAAATAGGAAAATTAGGTTATTCACATGGTTTTATAGTTTTATTTCATGAGGTTTTCAATTTGCTTTTGGTTTGTGATCTGAAACAACAAAATTATTCTTGGTTTTGGATATACAAATAGCTAGCTGATAATGCTGGTAAATTTAGTTTGCCATTTATGCTTTAGCTGCTATCATGCTATGTAAGCGGTACTCACTTTATATTTTTCCATTATCTATTGCTTGTGTATCCATTGATTTGCTACTTTTAAATCCACCATTATTACCGTATCACAAATAAACGTTGTTGATTTGTGGCGTCTTTCTGAATGAATCAATTCATAAATAGAGGTTTTGAAATTTCCTCTTGAAGCTACATGCTAATTGTAAAGATTTTGCCGTTGAATCGCTATGCTTCAACCTAAATAGATCATTATTTCAGGAAAAGAGGCAAAAACGAGCAGCAGAGAAAAGGAATTCAAGACCTCCAAAATCTCCTCTTGAAGCAACAAGCCAATTGCTAAAACGAAAGGTACATGTACTTTGTGATGTCCTTAAC
>NW_021319095.1:641952-648880 GCF_001605985.2 Dendrobium catenatum
TCCTCTCGATCCTGCCTCAAAACATTGAACCGTGCTCTGCGATACTGCTCCTCGCTCTTCAACCACTGCCTTCCCCCAAAACAAGTGTATCACGCGACTGAGGACACTGAAATGGCAGGATCGGGCCTTGGAATGAATCAGAGCCATCGAACCGACTCTTGATTTGGGTGGAAATTCAAATTACCTTGAAAGCTGTTTGGATTTAAATTGGGATTAAATTGAGCTGGCTTGGGTTAAACAAGAGTTCAAATCAAATCTAACTTGGCTCGAGTCGGATTGATTTGGGTTGATTTGAGTTAGGTTTGGATATGGATTTGGTTCAAATTGGCTCGATTAGCATCGGGCTAAGTTCGATCGATTTGATCAAACCAAATTGAACTCAAATTGAAATCGAGCTCGTCGTGGTAAACAAAAATGACTCGGGCTAATTCGAGCTCAGGTTGGGCTCGACGAGATCTAATCAAGTCGATCAAAAGTGCCCGAGCGAAAATAGAGGTCAACAGAGTGTTGTTAAGCATTTCTGAGGCTTCTGATTGTCGATCCTTGTTACTGCAATCATAGCCAATATAATGCATATATGAACTCAACCACATTTCCTTGCTGCTACAATTTTATAATCGGAAAAACTTTATTATTATTGTCGATCCTCATCAGATCCCTATATGTTCCTTTGCTGGTAAGAAAAAAAAAAAAAAGAGCCATCATTTTCCCCTTTGTTACTGTAATCTTTCTACAGACAATAATTATTATGCTTTCTTGTTCTCCAGTGATTGAAGAATGAATCAAATGAAAAGTAATCTGATTGTCGGCCATTGATTAAGGTTCATTTTCCACTTGTTTCACCATTGACGGCCAATGAATAATTTTCTTGTTTTCCATTTTTTTTAATTTTAGTGCCTGGTTCAATCTTAACCCCTTTATCATAAAATTTGGTTCTGAAGCGCTGCGAAAGTAGAGCAAGAATGTTGATGGAATTTCCTGCTTCAATACCAAATAACATAATTTGCTAATTGGTGTGCAAATGTAAATTTTGTATTGTTTGAGGTGTATGATTTCTGTGCTGATTTCTTGTCATAATGTTGGTTTTGTTAGAATGTCAAAAATGTTGATGGAATTTCCTGCTTCAATACCAAATAACATAATTTGCTAATTGGTGTGCAAATGTAAATTTTGTATTGTTTGAGGTGTATGATTTCTGTGCTGATTTCTTGTCATAATGTTGGTTTTGTTAGAATGTCAAATTTATTTTTGATACTGCAATCAAAGGTGTTCTCCAACCTCCAAGGAAAAGGGAGATTTTTAATAAGAAGAAGAGTTCTGGTTGCTTGATGATGTAAGTGCTCTGGTTTTTCTTTTTTTGCACTTGTCATTAACCATTTGAGTTATTTCTAGATCTTGTGTGTGTATTGTCATGATTCCTGCTTGATTTGGCTACTTTTCTTGTAATTATACATATTTTGACTTTTATTTGTTTACATTAAGGCTTTAACAAAATAATATTGGATTGATTGGTAATGGAGATTATTTTTTTTTTTAATTTATTTGAATAGAGTTATTTATTAATTTAAATTATGAATTATGCATTTCTTGATATCTCATGTAGTATCATATAGAATGCCATATATGTTGAATATATGTAAGCTTGGTGATTAATAAAATTGTTTGTTAAGGAATATTTTTTTTTTGGAGAAGGGAAGATGACAAATGCTTGAAGTACATAAGCTAAAAGTTATCGTTAACGATCTTAGGTTAATGGATATTGCTTTATTTGGCATTGTGTGTACCGATGCTGGTGTTTTCGACTTGCTCAGCTCGTTTCTACATGCGTTGGCATTTTGAATGGGGCTACGTGCTTTAATTTATTTTCTTTATTTTGAACTCATTTGCGCATTTTTCTTTAGAAGGTCTCACACCATTTGGCCTTTGTTGTTCCGAGATTGTTTGAAATTTTGATGGTTTTCTTGGCTTGTTGTTGGAAATATTCAGATTCGGCTGTTGAAGCTAAGAACTTTCTTTGATTCCTTCGGTTGATATTGTTCTTTATATTCAGGGGAATATAAAAGGAAGGATCTTTCACTATGAAGGAACTAATTATCGTCAGTGGATTTGGCACTCGCTTGCGGCCATTGACCCTCAGTGTTCCAAAACAATTAGTGGATTTTGCCAACAAACCCATGAACCTGCATCAGGTATTGCTATAATTCATTTCATATATCTCTGCAAAACTTAATTTGAATTTGCACTATTTGCACTCGAATTTTCCATTCAGTTTACCCTTTCATTCGTTTAATATTTCCTATTCTGTGAAGATCACAATCTAGAATTACGGCAATTTGCGTCTTCGTTTTGATATTTTTTGTTGCTTCAATTGAACTGTAGTTTATATAATTTAATCTAATGATATAGCTTATTATAAGAATCTCATGCTTTATCATTCCTTCAAGAACTATATTTTTTTTTTATTTAAAAATTTCCTGGTTAAAGCTTATGCTTTGCGCTTGGAAGGGATCATACACTTTGCTTCACGGCTTTCACACTTTTGCTTTTTAAAATATTGATCATTAAATAGTACCAGCCAAGATGGATTACAAAAGGGGTGTAAGGATTGCTAGCATGCAAGGCCATGAAAAATAGGACATGGCGTGCAGCCGTACTAAAATGAATAAAATCAATTAAGAAATAAAAAAGAAACAGAAATCTTAAAAAAAAAAATTCAAATTCAACAAGAAGACAATGGAAGAAACTACACAGCATACTTGAGTCACTATTACTAGAGTAAACGGAGAAAAGAACGAAGGATTTCTTTCTATCAGAGCTTCAGGAGGCTCCTCAACAAATTTGGCTTTAACAGCATCATTCAACTCCTGCAGAAAGGCGTATACACACTTTTCCTTTGACTACTCAACAAATTTGGCTATCTCCAGATTGAAGCTCTGAAGGAGGTAGGGGTAACTGAAGTTGTTTTAGCGATAAACTACCAGTCAGAGGTAAAATGGAAAAAGTAAAGTTTGTTTGTATTCTTAAACTTCTCGAAATTATTGGCTGATATTTCTGTTATCTGATACTACTTTTTTACTGCTAAACCAACTATGATGTGAACTGATGCTGGCGTGGGAGGTCCAACTGAATGCAGTTGTGTGATGGCTGCAGATATTTTTGATGGCTGCAGGCATCTCCTAACAACAGATTTCAAAAATCTGCCGTGGTCTGTGGGGCTGTGAGGCTTAACATTTCTTTGCTTGCAACTTTTTCTTACCTCAGCACGCGTAGAGGTTTATGCCTCAAGGTGTTTGAAGCAAGTATAAATTTTTTAATATATTATATTCTTATAAAATTATAATATACTTATTAGTAAATATAAGCTTATATTTCTTTTCTTTTCAGGTTAATCAAGCAAGGATTTAGGGTTGAACAAGTGATTGGTAGTCGAGGGACTGACGAAGAGAGAGCTGGATCACATGAGCTATTGTGGTTGCTAGTGAGGTTCACAAATCCTTGGAAGGCCACAGGCAGGAGTTCACATTTATGATTGGAGATGCTCATGATGAAGTTATTTTTTAGAATGGGGAATTTATTAGCTACTAAGTTCACGTTTATTATTTCCATTTTTGTTTTAATATTTCTCTAAATTAATGTCTTATTTCAATAGTTTGAGCTTTTTGGAGAATTTTTTTTTGTATTCACTGCTATATATTTTAAGTCTTTGTATTAGCAAAAAGAGTTGTTAGAGACACCCATATTTTTTACGTAAAAGAGAAAAACCATAGAGTCTCATCAAATTGAATAATTATATTAGTGTATGTTGTCGATGATAAACTTTCCTATATTTGGGGAATACACTGATATAACGTAGTAGTCATAAAAAATAGAAAATAAACTTTATGTTGAAAATTTATATAAATAGTGTTGAAGCACTGAATTTCCCTCGGGAGATCATTCATGATATGCTTGATAATTCTCTTTCTAGAAAATAATATTAAATATTATAAAGATTAGTTTAAATATCAATTTTTATAATGGAGACAGAGTTGGTGTTGATGACATTTATCTTCTTTTTAGACAATTGCGTGCATCAATATTGGTGGCGACATCGGCGAAAAAGTTAGTGAGCACCAATATTAGTGTTGAAAGCAAGCATTGTCTTTATAGATAATATCATGTAGTAATGTTACTGACAAAGGAAAGCAAAAAAGTCAACGAGTTTAGGATTTGGTGTCGATGGTGTGCATTGATCTTATAGGCATCGATATGTGTCAACATTAATAATAACAACATGCAATAAAGTTAACTATCATTAGGGTTGGTGTTAAAGGCATGCATCAGCTTATATGCAATGGAATGTGTTAATTTTGATGGTGATGACGAGAAATGAGTTAGCGTGTATTGGTGTTGATGATGACACCTGTTGTAATAGCATGTATTTTGACTTTGCCAATTTTTTCAGGAGTCATCACAACTCTAATTCCCAATCCGTATTTGCTATAGTATTTTGTTCAAAGTATTTTACTTATATGAATTTTTTCGTAATTTTTGGACTCTGTTGAAAATCCTTAAGGAATTTGTACATGCCGGTACAAGTGAGGATTTCGGGATCGTCTAGTGTCCGTTTTACAAACTGATTTAACCAATATTTTTTATATATTATGAATATTTTTCTATAATTTTTTTAGTCCCAAAATGATTTTTTTTATTTTATATTAAAGAAACAAATAAAATTTTATTTTTATGTTAAATAATTATATTATATTTTTTTCAAAAATATATTAAATCACTAGGGTTTTATGAAATCCCTTTTTCTCCTCATTACTTCAGCAATAGAGATACGGAATAAGAAAATGAGAGAGAAATAAGGGGAGAGAGAAAGAAAACTCAAATTTGGAGGCCGCAGTGCAACTTTCGTCCGTCTGGCCAGCTGAAAGATTTGCTCATCTTATTGTAAGGAATCCATATCCTACTTTTGATTTCAAAGATTTTATATTTTTGATATTTTTTTCTCTCAAATTTGTGTTTTCATTACCGAAAAACATGAATAACTTTGTATTGACAAAACATTCACTACATAACTTTTTGTATATTATAGAGATCATGATTATGAGCATTTTGAGTATTTATTTAAAATATTTTACTAGGTGATTTTGAAAATGTAGTAATTTTAGTTTATCTCAAAATTTATTTTGATATCTAAAAATAGTAGTGTAGTATAATAAAAGTCTTAAAATATCATTTTACATAATTCCTAGTAATTTGATAATTTTTTGAAAATGTGTATTTTTGCCTAATAGGATTCTTTGTTATCTACCATCATGTCATTTTAGTATCTTCTTAATTAAGTTTAATTATATATTATTTATAGTAATGCATTAAAAATGGATATGGTTACGTGCTTGAGTAATAGCTGGTCGTTATTATTATTATAGTATTGTGATAATAATATATTTGTGTGGAACAAGCAAGTAAATACTAGTTGACTCGTTGGTTGGATATTGATTGGCTTGTACAGGATGGTGGGATGATAGACTTTCCTTCAAATACTTTGGTTTGGTATTATCCTTGATTAATTCACGTGATACACTAATTGAGAATTATAAGGATATTATTACTGTGCCGACGGACAAAAGATGATGACTCTATTTACTGAGCCAACAGTTTACTAACACTGATAATAATACTGAAAAACATCGAGATTGTTAGGACTTCTTACTTATTTAATGTGATTACTTAAATACAAATTTTTTAGACATTATTCTTATTTTTATATGAATTTATTATTACTTCAAGAATTTACTCTTATTATATTATTCTACTACTCTTGCCACTAGATTGTTACTGTTACTGATATAAATATTGATACTATTTGATATTATTGATTCACTGTATTGGTACTGAGCATTTAATATACTGAGCACATAATATATAGAATTTATTGAGCATACGATTAAGATATTCAGCTTCAGATTGAGATATTGATTTAATGTTGATATAGAATAACTAAATAGCATGTGTGTATTAATATTTGATTTTATTGCATTAATTTAATTTTAATAATCTTTACTGATATTTTGATTTGATAATTTATATAATTTTTGTACTAATTAATATAACTACGACAATTGCTTTATAGATTTACACTCATACTACTTTACTGCTTTATTGGCTTTCATATTATAATGTTTTACTGACTATAGAGTTGACTACTACTGCATATGAATTTTATTATTTTTCTATTTTGATTCAATGATCATATGGATGCAACTACTATAATTTGACTGCAGATATGCATATTATTTTTTTACCATACTTTGAATTCAGTTATAGGTTTTAGTGACTTATTGGGCTTTTAAGCTCATTATATATGGTTAAATGATTTCAAATTTGGATAGGGGAGCAAAAGTATGAGGCTGGTCAGGATTCTTCAAGTTATATTTCATTTTTTTATAATCCTGAGTAGTGTATATAGTTTTTGTGAATGAATATAGATGTGTATATTAATTTTTTAAATTTTGGAATCAGCTTTGTTGTTTATTTTTGATAGATGATATTAGATAGCTCTGGATATTATTTATTTAAAGGATAAAAAAATAATTCTTCCCATTTAGATTCTGGGGCATCACAATTGGTATCAGAGCATAGTTGTTGGAAGAATTGATTGCTACAAGAGTTATTGTTTTGATTAAAAAAATATATTGTATTTAAATATATATAGTTTTGAAAATATTTAATTATTTTTGGGAATATTGAATTTCCCAAAGATAATTAATTGAAGTTTTAAAAGATATCAATTTTAATTTTGAAAAATTAAATCTGAGTTACTAAATCTCCTACGAGCGCAAGCCCTCGTAGTTAATTACATCGTAGAAAAATTAGAGATTTTCCTACGAAAACTCTCGATTAAAATAGCGATATGAATTTTATTTAGAATTCAAAGTTA
>NW_021319095.1:648980-689323 GCF_001605985.2 Dendrobium catenatum
GTTTGACCCTAGTTCGACCGGTAGAACTGGTTGAACCATGAACCTCTCCTTCCTGTTTATTGTTCGATCCGATTTTCACAACCTTAGAAAATTCTTAAGAATTTTACATACCGGTACAAGTGAGAATTTCGGGATCGTTAGGTGTCCATTTAATAAACTTATTTCACCAATATTTGTTTAGATATTATGATTTATTTAATGAATATTTTTTTATAATTTGCTAAGTCCTAAAATTATTTATTTATATTTTATATTAAAGAAACTGATTAAATTATATTTTTATATTAAATTATTATATTATATTTTATTCAAAAATATCTTAAAGCACTGGGATTTTATAATATCCCTTTTTCTCCTCATTACTTCGGCAACATAGATATGGCATAAGAAAATGAAAGAGAAATGAGAGGAGAGTGAAAGAAAACTCAAATTTGGAGGCTACGGTGCAATTTTCGTCCATCGGGCCAGTTAAAAGATTTGCTCAGCTCATTGTAAGGAATCCATATCCTATTTTTGATTTCAAAGATTTTGTGTTTTTGATATTTTTCTTCTCAAATTTGTATTTTCGTTACAAAAAACATGAATAACTTTATATTGACAAAATTTTTACTGCGTAACTTTTTATATGTTATAGAGATCAGGATTATGAATATTTTGAGGTATTATTCTTATTTTTATATGAATTTATTATTATTACACGGATTTACTATTATTACATTATTCTACTACTATTACCACTGAATTGTTATTGTTATTGATACAGATACTGATACTATTTGATATTATTGATTCACTACACTGATATTGAGTGTGTGATATACTAAGAACATGATATATAGAATTTTTTGAGCATGTGATTGAGATATTAGGCTTCAGATTGAGATACTTATTTAATGTTGATATAAAATAACAGAATAACATGTGTACATTCATATTTAATTTTATTGCATTGATTTAATTTTGATAGTCTTTATTGATATTATAATTTGATATTTTATATGATTTTTGTACATATTAATATTATTATGATGATTGCTTTATAGATTTTTCACTCATAATGATTTACTTTTTTATTGGCTTTCATATTGTAGTGTTTTACTAACTATAGATTCAACCACTACTGCATATGAATGTTATTATTTTTTGTATTAATTCAATGATCATATGGATGCAACAGCTATGATTTAACTGTTGATATGTATATTATTTCTTTACCGTGTTTTGAATTCAGTTGTAAGTTTTGGTGACCTACTAGGCTTTTTAAGCTTATTATATATGGTTAAATGATTTCAAGTCAGGGCAGGAGAGCAGGAGTGTGAGACTAGTCAAGATTCTTCATGTTTTATTTCTTTTTATTATAATCCTGAGTTGTGTATATAATTTTTTAGAATGAATATAGATGTGCACGTTGATGTTTTAAATTATAGAATTAGCTTTGTTGTTTATTACTGATAGAAGATATTTAGATAGCCTTGGTTATTATTTATTTAAAGGATAAAAAAATAACTATTTCAATTTAGATTCTTGGGCATCACACGTGCATTGACCTTATAAGTGGTGGTGTGAATTAGTGTTAGTGTTAAACACGAGCGATAAAATCTCTCAGCATTAGTGTTAGTGTTGATGGTGTGCAATAATTTTATAAAAATGTTTATTGTTTTTGGTGGCTATGAAGAGTGAAAAAGTTAGTGGGTTATTGGTGTTGGTGTTGACGATGTGCATCAACCTTATAGATAATAGTGTGTGTCAACTTTATTGGTGATTATTGACAATAAAGCTAATGGTTGTCAGTGTAGTTAGCTAATATTGATTTGACTATGTCAGTGTTTGTAGGGCAGCACTTGGCCAGTGCCACAGGGTTTCATATAAAGCCCATTATCATGATTAGGCTCGGTGACTCAAATTAATGAGACGAGAACAGGCGGTCGAACAATTGACTAAATTTAAATAAAATCATTTAAATATCTTTCTTACAGCATGTTGTGCCTATAATATAATTTTTTCCCTCTTTTGCTTTTTTTAATTAATTGAATTATGTCTGTAATTATTTTTCAATAGGATGAGTGAGTCATAAAGAGCTCAACGAGTAATTCTTGCTTCTACAACTATAATAACTCAAGACATTTTGAATAATACGCATGATAATTTCCAAACATAAAATAATTTCATTTCAAAACTTTTAATATTATGCATATATCATTATCCTTATCTTTACCCATATCATTATCTTTTCTCATAAATAATATGACCGTCACAGGAGCCACCGTCTAAAATAGTACTAATGAGGGTACTCCTTTTTCATTTTCTTTTTCTTTTCTTTTTTCATAATCTTTTCCATTAATGTGCAAGAGTACATTGTATCCCTAGCAAGTATCATAAGGGGGTGTGCTCTATCAATCAACATGATCATGCAAATTTTATATATTAATCATATCATTTATCTTCTTCAAATCATTTCATATTGATCTATATAATAAATATCAAGACATAGGATGGATGATATCTCTATAATATTAAATTTAAGTCTTCCAATTTAATATGACCAACAGACTTTGGTAAAAAAAATTCATATAACATTAATTCATAAAATATTAATAATAAGCAATCAATTAATGACAATATTTATTTCATCATATGTAGGAGAAACAAATATCATTATTTTAATTGAAAAAGACATGAGTAGTTACCTTGAACTTAGAAAATACACTATTTCACTTTTACTCTTTATGCCAATGACGATAGATTTAAAACCTACAAAAGATTACTTCATTAAATATAATTAATTATTTTCTCATAATTTCTCTAAATTAATATTTTAAAACTTCTTTTCTTTTTGAATATATTTTGTTTCAAAATACATATATTTTCCCATAACTTATCTATTCTTGTTAATTAGATTCATAATAATTAACTTATTAATTATAAATAAAAATTTTCTATGAATATTAAGTTTATTTTCTTTCTAAATATAAACACATTCATTTTCTTTCTAATAACCTATATACCTAAAAAATATAAATCTTTATCAATTGAACTTAAATTTTCTTAAAAAATTAGATTTTTTTTTCATAAAAATATTTTCTAAATTAACTCTCTTAGTTTATAAATTAAATTTAATAACTATTTAAAAAATTTCTTATCTTCTTTCCTTACATGAGACTCTCATTTTCCCTTTCTATCAAGTTCACTTCCTTCCCTCTCTCTTTCTCTCAATCTCTCTTGCTTGTTGATCAATTTTGAACACCAATTTGCACGCACATGTCTTCCTTCTTCATCCCTTTTCCTTCTCTATCTCTCTATTTCTTCCCTTCTTCTTCCTCTTGGCACAAATTCCTCTCATTTAAAGCCTCTTCAGTTCAAAAGGAGGGAGCCAATCATAGTTATTCTCCACGAGGAGTTGCTATTTTCCACTCATTTATGCATTTCATCTTTCATTCATGTAATCTGATCGTCCAAGCATGCTCCAGCTGATGATCTACCCACTCACTTCTCTTACTAGATTGTTCCTATTCATCTCGCTACATCCATTTGATAAATAAAGCTAGTTCAATTGACTGGTCCAACGGCCGGCTGGATCGGTTCTACTCCTGTGAAAATATAGTAAATTTTTATATTAAAATATTTGAATATACTATTTCATTTTATGTAATTCATTTTGGAAGCTAACTAATTAGAGAGAGGGAGAATGTTTTTAGTTGGAGAAAAACCATTTTAGGTAGCTACGATTTATTTTCTGCTTCCAGCCCAATTCTAAAAGTTACCTGGATCGAGCTAGGTGACATTTAACCTATCTTAATTTTTTAATAAATAATGTTAATTTTTATATTTTTTTATTAAATTTTTACTTTCATAATAAAAAATGAAGAAAATTTTACACCGGTAAAACTTTCACCATGTAACTTTTTGTAGGTTGTAGAGGCATCAATTTTGAATATTTAGGAATTTTTTGAAAATTTTTACACAATTTATTTTAAAATATATTCTATTTTAATTTATTAGAAAATAAATCTAAACTCAAAAGTTTTATTTTTGTACAATTAAAGTCTCAAAATAGTCTTTTACACAATCCCTAGTAATTTAGTCAAATTCTAAAATAGTACATTTCTGTTCAGTATGATATCTACTACCTAACATCATGTCATTTTGTGAAATTTGGAATATGCCTATTTTTTGTTTTAATTACAGCAATGAAATAATTATATGATTAACTATTTAGAAATCAAAAGTTATGAGGAAATGTGTTGGAAAATGTGGAAGTTTATTTGGTTCCTACAATCATGTTATGGTAGTTATAAGACATATTATGATGCATATAAGACATGTTCTGGTGATTATAAGTCATATTCTTGTGCCTATAAGACACATTTTGGTGCTATAAGCTCATTCTATTCTATGATTGGCATTGGGAGTTATAAGAAGGAATTCTGTGATTTGTCGCTCTAAAATATGAAGTGTTTGTTTGTTTACTTTCCCAATGCTCTTAGTTAAAAGTTTTGATAACTGTGATTATTATTCTGCTCTTCAAAATGATTTATTTTATTTTGTTTACTATTTTGTTAAATATATAATAAAGGAATGTTTGGGAATTCATATTGGTTTAAATGTGGTCTACTGAGCTGTGTTAGCTCGTAGATATTTTGTCTTTTGTTTTTAGGGTTTGGGAAAGGGAAGGAGCCAGTTGAGTTGAAATTTTGGGATCTGATCTGAGAATGTATAAGTATTTTGTTTTTAATATTTTAATACAATCTTGACAAATCTATTGTATTTTATTTTATACTCTGGTTAGTAGCCATATATTGTAATATAATTATTATATAATCATTTTGATAATGAAATAGAAATGTTATGAATGAGATTATTTATAATACTTCATTTTATTAATAGCTCTAATGTCTATTGTTCATTTTAAAGTTTATATTGGAAGAAAATAAAAAAAAATTCAAAACTTATATCTTCAGGTTTTCTAGTTGCAAGCTAACAAGATAGGACTTATTCAGTCTATGGGTCTTATCAGGTTGGGTTGTAACATACTATGGATCCTTAGAAAATACATGATATAATTGGTTGGTCGAGGCCCACATCTATGACTGAGGTTCATAGTTTTCTCGGCATGGTAGGATATTATTGGAAGTTTGTTAGATGCATCTCATAGATTGTTATCCCTCTAAAAAGAATGACTCATATGGTTGCACAATTTGATTGGACATCAGAGTGTGAAGAAAGGTTTTAGAAACTAAAAGAATGTCTGGTGTCATCCCTTGTATTGATTATTCCATCGGGTATAGAAGAATCTCAGCTTTATAGTGATACTTTGTTGAAAGCTTTGAGATATGTGTTGTATCAGAGTGAAAATGTTGTGGCTTATATATCCAGGCAGTTGAAGTTGCATAAGAAGAAGTATCCGACTCATGATTTAGAGTTGACAACTATTATTTTTGTAGTAACAATCTGACGGCATTATAAATGTATGATGTTAGATTTGAGATATATACTAACCATCATAGTTTGAAGTATATTTTCACTCAGAAAAAATTTAATCTGATACATAGAAGGTGATTAGTGTTGCTTAAAGATTATAATTTAGATATCATTTATTAATCTGATAGAGTAAATATGGTTGTTGAAGCGTTGAGTAGGAATGATAACTAGTTTGATTACTTTTGAGTAAGCATTGATCAACGAAATGAAGAGGTTGGAGTTCAAAGTTATGTGTTCCTCTTATGTGTCTATTAAAATCATTTCTAAGATGATAGTTTAGGCTTTGTTGCAGGATAGGATTAAGGAAGCTCAAAAGGTAGATGAGGAATATGTAGGGGTTATTAGATCATATTCACTCTAGAAATACATTTGAATTACAAGTAGATGAGCAGTGCGTAATTTTCTATGGTGGCAAATTATAGGTCCCAAGTAGTGGTGATTTGAGGAGAGAAATTATACATGAAGCCTATTATTCTAGGAATACCATTCATAAATATAAGAGCAAGATGTTTCATGATATGAAGTGCATGTTCTAGTGGACTGAATTGAAGCAGGATGTAGCAAAATTTATTTCTAAATGTGAAGTGTGCTAGATGATGAAAGCTGAGCATTAGAGATCTAGTGGATTATTATAGTAGTTACCTATTCCTTAGTGAAAATGGGTGGAGATCACTATAGTTTTTTATATGCGCTTTCTCAGGTTTAGGTAAGGCCATGATGGAGTCTGGGTGATTATATATCAATTGACAAAGTTTGCTTATTTTCTACCAATGAGGTAGACTAATTCTATTATTAGGTTGACCCAGTTGCACGTGAAAGAAATTATCAAACTACACAAAATCCCTAAGTTTATAATTATTTTATCTCAATGATAGATTTGACTCAAAACTATAGAGAAGTATTTGGGAGGGTTTGAAGATGAAGTTGAATTTTAGTATGACTTTTTACCCTAAATAGATGAGCAGACTGAAAGAGTCATTCAAATTCTATAAGATTTATTAATGCTTTATGTTTCAAATTTTAGTGAAAGTCGGGGGACCATATACCTATGATTTATGTTTCTTATAATAATAATTTCCAAGCAAGTATCAATGTGGTTCCTTATAAAGCTTTGTATGGAAAATGATGCGGGACGGTGTTATTGGTTAAGGTAGGAGAAAGAAGATTGATGGGTTTTGAGCTAGTGGATAGAGCTACTAAGAAAATCAGATTGATTAGAAAAAGATTAAATGTAATTCAAAACAACCAAAGAAAATAGTTTGATCCTAAGTACAAGTTTGTATAATTTCAAGTAACTAGGTGATTTTATGTATCTAAAAGTCAGGCCAATAAAGGGTGTCAACAGATTTAGAAAAGATATCAAATTAATCCCTCCATATATTGGACCATTTGAAGTAGATGAGAAGGATGAAAAATTCACTTACAGGTTGTTTCTATCAGACCATATGTCTAACATTCACAACGCATTTAAAGAACAAATAGTTTCTAATAATCAGGATTCAGTGGAAGCACCGATTAGAGCAAGAAGTAACCTAGGATAAAGTATTTGAGATGAGGCAGTTGTATGCTGACTTGTTATGATTGAGTTTCTGAATATATATGATGTAGAATATAAAGATCAAGGATGACATTTTTGTAAGGAGGGGAGAATATAAAATCTATGATCAAAGTCAAGTAATTTTATGCAACTAATCTTCACTTTTAAGTTAATCGGTACTTATTAGTATTATAATTTTGAATGGGATAGATAATAGCCAATGTTTTGTGTATAAAATATAAAAATTCAAGATTTGGATATTGTTCTATGGCTGTGCTGGTGCCTGGGGAATACGACACCCTGACACTAAGCTGTGGAGCAAAATAAGTTAATGCTGCAGAGCTGGGAAGCATAGTCGTGGTGCAAGGTTTCAGGTGAGAATATTTAGTTAACATTTACATGACTTTTTGAGAGCGCTGCGACACTGGAATTTGACATCATAGTGTTGGGTCAAGTTACTAGATTTTAAATATTAAAATATCTAAACCCATTTAACCAAATTTATTCCACCACCAGGCAAGTCGGAGAAAAGAGGAGGAAGGGGAAAAGAGAAACAAGAAAGAGAACGGAAGAGATTCAGAGACTAAAGTCTGGGATTCATTTGTTAGGATAATTAAGAAAATTGTAGTGCTTGAGGTGGACTCCTAAAACCCTATCTTAGATTTCATTTCTAATAAGTTTATAAAAAATATGAAAAAAAAAAATCTATTTTTCACAAATTTTACTAAGTTTTCATCATTTAATTTATAGTATGTTATTGTGTTCCTCCTAATGAACATTTGGACTGTATAAATTGAATTTTCAATTGTTGGTTTTTTCATACAAATTTATACTATCAAATGGAGTTTTTTCTCGTAAATACAATAATTAAATAAGAGAGTTAAAAAATTCATGTTAATATTGCTTTGAAGTTAGAAATTAAAACAAGAAAGTTAAGTGAGTATCATATTTTACAGTATTGAGGCTTTTAATGGTAATTTCTGTATCATCTGAATATTGCATTGAATGTTAAATTCAATTCATGTTGCATTATGTGGCATTGGAAATGTTATGTTTTAAAACAAGAAAAAGTTCACTCTCTATTATATTGTAAAGGCCATCCATGTACTTTTGTTGGCCTAATATGTCTGATGCATATGTGAGAGAAATTATGACCCCACTTGCTGAAAGGAAATATGAGAGGTTAATTAACATTGAAAGTGACTCTTCTAGCATGTTCTACCTGATGCAATGTGGGAGGAATTCTGGCCCCACTTGTTAGATGCAAGTCATGTGGAAGGTAAAAAGGAGATATAAATGGAAGTTGAGATATAAGTAAGCATCGGGACATGTACATGTTAAGCATTGCATCTCATATATTAATAGTCTAATGAATTAAGTTTAAGAGATGTTTTGAGAGATGCTTTGTTAATTTATGTATGAATATTGTTGGGAAAGTGAAAGAAAAAGAGAAATGCAAGTGAACCTCTGAATAGAATAAGTATTCTATAAGCCATCCAGCAACTTTTGTGAAAATGGTGATGTGGTCAAGAAAGTATAAGTGCTAGTTCTGAAATCAGTTATACACACTAGAAATTTGATAAATTCCTATTTTGCTTAAGCATTGCCAATTTTGAAAGCCTTTATGTTTTCTTTGAGTAGCTATTTTTATATATTTATATTTTTAAGTATTTAAATTGGATATTTATATATGTGGAGGGTGTAGGAGGGAGTAAACTGAACTTGTTGATCTTACTTCATTCTTTTAATACTTTAAGAAAAGATAAGAGTCCTCTTGGGTAAATCAGGTGTAGAGGTAGGGTTTGGGGATATGAATTTCTATGGTATGATTTTATAATCCAACATTTAATTAAGATTTTGTAATTATGTTTTGATAAAATGAAAGTTGACTAAGTTTATATAGAGAGTGATGGTCTATCTATAGTTATTGAAAGCATCATTCTACACATATATAACAAAAAAATTCAAAACTCGCCATTAAATGATTCATAGTAATCCCTTTGATCACAAGATATTTTTTAAATGTTTAATTACTCGAATATGTCATATTTAAGCAATCTTAAGCTTGTAGGATTTGTTTCATTGAGATGCTTGATTTGACTATCAGAACACAAGATTTAAAGATCATTTGTTTCGCTAATTAATCTTTGGAAGTTTTCAATCATGCTAAAGTATAAATGAATTTTAGATGATCTTAAATATTAATTTCAAAAATTTTCAGGTTAAATATCTTTGAGAATTTGAAATCTCTATCATTCACCATCTGATGATCATTTTAAATCTTTCGACAATACAGTTCTACCAAAAGGGAGTTTGTGGTGAGAAATGTTGAATGCAAATTTTTATTCCCCATATAAGGCATGTAAAATTTATCAATGTTATAACTTGCACAAAAATACACTATAAATTGAACATTTTACTCATATCTAATAAGATGACACTTTTTCCTTGAAAATTAGGTAAGCATCTGCAAATGAGATTGGGAAAGCAATTAAAACATTCCATGCTTTGGAGAAATTCAATGTAAAATACAGATTTGGATGTATTTTATGCTCTTCTTCATGTTCTTTGCAAAAACAAGAATGTAGAGGAAGCAGAAGAGCTTCTTCTTTTGAAAAAAAAAAATCTTTCTTCTTGAAACTGCTAGATTCAACATTATTTTAGATGGCTGGTATAATATTCTTGTCGATTTGATTGAAGCAAAAAGAATTTGGAGAGAAATGGCAAAATATTGCATCATACCATATAGTACTTCCGACACTTATATGATTGGTTTCTTGGAAAAACATGAAAATCTCTTTGATTCTCTAAGGTTTTATGATGAGATGAAGAAAAGAGGTTGGATTCCAAACCTTAAGGTTTGCAACTATCTAATTTATGTCTTGACATGAGAAAATTGCATGAAAGAAGCATATAGTATGTTTAACAAAATCACGGAGGCAGGTTTACGACAAGATTTGGAAACTTATAATTGTATGGTACTTCCACTTTGTGAATCACATAGATTGGATGAAGCGCAAGAGATAATGCAGATGATGATTTTAGGAGGTGTTTGTCCGTCTATGAATACTTACCATGCATTTATCAAGATAGAGGATTTCATGGGATTAATCAAGTTGGTTGAACAAATGAAAGAGGAATGTAATACACCAAATCAAAGCACTTTCCTTCTAATTTTTAATAATTTTTTAGATTGGGTAAATAAGAAAATGCATTGAAGATGAGGAGTGAAATGAGTAAATATGATGTTATTCCTAACGCCATGTGTTACATTAAAATGATTAAAGGATTGGCAGTAGATGGATGGATTCCGAAGGCTAAGGAATTTTATGGTGAAATGAAGTCAAAAGGCTTTCGGGCTGACCCTGAATTGCAGAATTGGAATAGCTTATCTTCATAACTAGGAAACTTGGAAGGAACATAATTTATAGAGATTTGAAACATTGATAGTTTTACTTTCCCATATGATTTTGCACATATTATATCCTATCAAATACAATTCTACTTTGATCAATTTGTTTGGTAAGCTGTCGATCTTCTGTTGCTTGCTTTTTTTTTAATGTTTGTATTTGTAATCATCAAAAATAACAAAAAAATATGGGGCTTTACCTAATCTTTTCCTAGTTTAAGGCTTCGTTTGGGACGGCTTTCTTACTACTTCTTAAAGAAGCTTTTTTAGTTAAAAAATAAATAATTTTTGTACTAAAAAACTTCTTTTAAAAACAATAAGAAAACCGTCCCAAACAAAACCTTAAACATTCTTAAATTTTTAAAGAACTAAGAGATTTTGTTCTCTCAACTTTTCCACAACTTTCTCACACTTATGAGAAATCATTTTAATTTAGCATTCTTTTACTCTATTAATTTGTTTAAACACTTCCTTTTTTATTCATAAAGTAACAAATGACTCTTTTGTAGGCGTTTTTTTTAATTGTTTCCAAAAATTATATATATCGCTAGCATTTCTCTGAGGTTTTGGTCTGCTTCCTCTGCAATTTTCATAACAAACTTTTAATTATAGTTTGGTGACTTTGCAAATTATTATTTTCTTAAAATAGATTTGTTTGCTAGTTGGGAATTAATAGAAGATTAAGATTTCATTTGAGACGATTTTTTTACTGATTTCTAAAGCAGTTTTTTCCTACAAATATTTTTTAATTCATAAAATTTTTTGCACTATAAAGTAACTTTAAATATAATGAAAAAACTATCTCAAATAAAACCTAAATTTATGCAAATCCATTTTTATTCAATTAAAATGTCCTTCGCAATATAATACTTTAATTTGATCACATTCAAAAGTTTTAGCAATAATTAACAATGTAATTACCTACATGTTTGAAAATGTTGTAATAATATATCATTTTGTATAGAATTATGACAAACCTGCATTTGCATGGCTTATGATTTCATTTATTTATCAAAAAAAAAAGAAACATTGAGATGTACATCAGATTTTTTTTTATTTTATTTTTACATAACCTCTAAACTACAATAACATGCAATGAAAGAAGCAAAATTACAGAATTGATTTGGTAACGAAGAAAAAACTATTAATCGACTCCACAATCTTTAACTTTTGAAATCACTCCTTTAAATTTGACCATTTTGATTAGAACTCATAATTGACCATTTTGATTTTTCTGTTCAGAATGTAAAACAGAATAATATATTAGATTATGGTAAACTATAAAACTAAATTCAAATGAGGCAATAAAATTTCCCAATCAGGATTAAGATCATTTTGAGACAAACAGAAAGGTACCTCAACAATTAAAAGTTCCTTTAGGAGCCCTTGCAATGATCTTAGTATTGAAATTGAAATTTTTAACAGTTAGAAAAATGCCAAAATATGTATGCATATTTCACCTACTTCATAAGAAAAATTATTTACCTAATGAAGTGCTACATAAAGTTCATTTGTGTCATCCATATTGTCAAACTCAGATAAGATTGCCAAACTCGAAGCGTTGCTTCTCCCATGATCTTCCAAACTATAACTTTGAACATCAACTGATTTTGTGTTGATTTGTGCACCTCAGTCGGCCCTATTTTGCTGTTGTTTTTGTTCAACAGCATGAATTCAATGTCATAAAAAATTTGATTATCATAAATATCACACAAAAAAAAAATAAGAAGTAAACTTTATCATTGCTTTTAATAGTTTTATATTAAAGCTTGAATCATGCTGTGAGACTACAAAGACTACGGCTTTCTTCTTGCTTCTTAAAGCAACTTTCTAGCACAATTATTAAAAACTATTTTAAGAAGCAGTCAGAATATTATCCCAAACGAAGCTTACGTGATGTACAAATGCTTTGATGTTGGACAAATGTAATAACAACAACAGCAACAACAACAACAACCTATTTAAAACTATTAAAAGCACAAATGAAAAGATTGTATATGCTAAAGTAGTAATTCAATAAAGTGCTGAAGTAGTAAGTTAAAAGTATGCAGATAGGACTTTCTCTGTACAAGGTTACAGAAAATAGAGGCTTCCTTGGTAAGTGCACATAGAGTGATCCCAGCAAGCCTACTTTTCATCCAATTTTTTTTGGTAGCCTTGTATACCTCGGATTCTAGATGTTGATGTTTGATTGGGTATTTTGCTAAGTCAGATTAAGCCATTATGCCCAGCCAAACAGCCCATTTTGGCATTCCCTATACCAAACGCATTTTATCTGTCTGTTGCAGAGAACCAAGAACAAAAACACTCCTTGTACAATCTGATAATTCGAAACAATTAAAATGCTTGAAACTGTGCTGTGGAAGGGTCATTATCAATTGAATGCAAAATGTGATTAGGGAAATCTGTCATCATGGATAAAAAATTAAAAACTTCATTCAAAGCAGCAGACGTAATAATAGCAACACATTAGCAACAACATTAATTAGTAACAACATTAGACTATCATAGAACAGCAACTCAGTATAGAATTTTACTCTATTAATTTGTTTGAGAACTACAGTTTTTATTCATACAGTAACAGAGGATTCTATGTCCTGGTTGTTGTTGTTTTTTTTCTATCCCTCTCTACAAAATGGGTAGTAAACCGTGGGAGAATTAAGAGCAGAAGTTCAATTTAAGTAATACAACTTGGGTTTATATATAGAATTAAAAATCGCCATTAAAAACAGCAACACAGTACAGAATTATGCAAACAAACATGCATATGCATGGCTTATGAAATTATTTACCGAGCTAAGTGCTACATAAAGCTCATCTGTGTCATCCATATTCTCAAACTCAGATAGGATTGCCAAATTCGAAGCATTGCTTCCCCAATGATCTTCCAAACTATAACTTGGAACATCAACTGAATCCGTGTTGATTTGTGCACCTGAGTCAGAGCTATTTTGCGGTTGTTTTTGTTCAACTGCATGAATTCATTGTCATAAACAATTGATTATGACTATATCACAAATTAAAAAAAAAAATCAATAATAAGAAGTAAACATTAAATCTTCAAATACGTACATGCTAATAATATTGCAAGCTCATCAAACATATTGTTATCATTAAGATCATTGTTTAAAGCGAATTGTTGAGATTCAAATTGATTTTCACTTTCTCTTCTTGCTTTAGCATTATAAAAAATTTGTTGGTTAAGCTCAATTGTATTTCTTTTCAAGCCTTTTCTGTACTTCTATATCACACAAAAGAAAATAATTTTATTTATTCATATCATATTATGAATGAGTAAATAATCTTTACAAAAAAGTTCATTAATGATAACCAAATAATTTGAAATAAAAATCATTCAACAATGAAAAAAAAAATGAAACCATATACTTCAAAAATATTAAGGCTAGTTTAATGAGCAAACCTGTAAATGGCTGGCGACATTTTCTCTCGTCAGTCCTGGTATGTCCATGATATCAAGTATTTTTATTGGAACCGCCTCTAAAAAATATTCTTATTTTAAGATCAAGAAAATAAAAAGTGAAAACTATAAAAAAAGAGTTATTAAGTAAAGACACTTACTATTTATGCCTAACTGATTAACAGCATTGATAAATTTTGCATGGAGCTCTGGGGTCCAAGAAACTCTAGCTCTTTTTTGTGAAGCCAAATTATCTTTTAAAGCAATATCGTCATATTCATCTCTTTTCCTCAAAAGATCTTTGGATTTTTTTGGTAGAAATGAAATATTTACTAAATTTGCAGCTGGGATGGATCTACAGCTCAATCACAGAGGTTATCTTGACAGGCTACAAGATGCATTGCTGTGGAAGGAGGTATGTTTACTGCATGCCATAAAGGCCAGCATTCAAATGGCCAGCTCATATAAATCTCTATGATAAGCTTAGCGAGGTTTTACGTTGGGCTCATAGTTCAGTTGAAATATTCTTCAACAGACATAGCCCGATTTGGTATTGCTACAATAATGGCCATCTCAATTGGCTTAAACACTTTTTATATATAAACACCACAATTTACCCTTTCACTTGACTCCCTCTTCTTGCCTACTATTGTTGACCTTGCTTTTCCCCAAACCCCTGGTCAAAGGGGTTGACTTGGTCAAATTGACCAAGCCAGGACCTGAGACCCCTTCCATTCAATTCCTTGGGTTAAATCAAGTTTGCTGAGCCCAGGCCCGGGCCCTGTTTCAACCTAGGTTGACCCATTAGGCCCTTTTAAGCCCAAATCAGTTTTAAATCAATTCAAACCCTTCCTTGGCTCGACCGCCATCTTCCTTGACCTAATTGACTGGGTTAACCAAGTTATACCTTGACTTGGTCAAACCAAGCCATAATTAGGTCAATTTGACCCATTAATGCCAAATTAAACCCCTTTTAATGCCTTTAATGGTTTCATATTGATCCCTAGTTGAAAACTATGGCCTAAATAACCTGATTTCCCTACTAATTGAATAGAGATTCAATCCCAACTGTTGATGCAAAGATTAGACCTACAAATAGGAGAAATTAGGGTTTATTTTGGACTTTTGGCTATTTTTTCTCTCTCTAAACTCTCCCAAGCTTAGGACCCAAACCCAAACCCTAGTCTAAGACATGAGACTTATTCGTGGACAGTCTACAAGTTCATAGAACCCAATATCTACTAAATTTATCAATTGGATTGAGGTAAAACCCAAACCCTAGTCTAAGACACCTAGAGTTAAATAACTTTTCATACTGTGCTTTTCAGACCACATTTTTACCCCCCATTAATGCTCTTCATGTACTCTATCTGTGGATAAAATTTTGTGAAAATCCATCATGTCGTAGCCATTTGTGAGAACGAGATGATTCTTCTCTAATGTTTTTTTTCCCTTCTCTTCTCTAATGATAATCCTAGATTAATAGATTTAGGCTTCGTTTGGGATGACTTTCTTACTGCTTCTTAAAGTAATTTTTTATTATAAAAAAATTAAATTTTTTATTAAAAAACTTCTTTAAAAAATAATAAGAAAGTTGTCCCAAACGAAACCTTAAAATTTTAAAGAACCAAGATATTTTGTTTTCTCTACTTTTCCACCATTTTTTCACATTCTTTTGAGAAATCATTTTAATTTAGCATTCTTTTACTCTATTAGTTTGTTTAAACTTCTCATTTTTTATTCATGAAGTAACAGAGGGATCGTTGTTGGCTTTTTTTTTAATTGTTTGACAATTTTATATCGCTAGCATTTCCCTGAGCCTTTGGTCTGCAACCTCTGCATTTTTCATAACAAATTTCTAATTATAGTTTGGTGGCTTTGCAAATTATTATTTTTTTAAACTAGATTTGTTTTGTAGTCGGGAATTAATAGAGGATTAATATTTCATTTGGTTCTTAGTGCTTTTAAAATAACTTTTTAGCATAAATATTTTTAATTCAAAAAATTTTTGTACTAAAAAATTACTTTTAAAAACAATGAAAAAATTATCTCAAATGAAGCCTAAATTTATATAACTCCATTTCTATTATGCAAATTTTAGTTGTGATAATAAAATATAGAAATCAACTACGATATCATATTAAAAACTTCTATCTACATGCTTGAAAAATGTTGTAATAATATATCATTTTGTATAGAGATTATTATGCCATGAATGTATATTTCATTGAAGATTATGGACAAAAATTACAAAAGAATTAAATTTATTCTTTATTTGGGATAGCTTTTTTTAGTACTTTCTTATGCAACTTCTTAGTGAAAAATTTTCTTGAAAGCGGTGATCAAAAGCTGTCTCAAATGAAATCTCAACTTCTACAAAATACTGGAAAGGCTTTCTATAGCTTTATAATACGAGAAATGGTAGAATTATCATTTTATTAGGACCATTGCAATTTTTACTAATATTTATGATAAAAAACTCTATATCTCGCCTAAAGTATGCTATACATTGTTGACCTGTTTCTTGAAAATAAATATTCTCTACAGGAATAACTTATTTTTCCAGAAAATAAAGTATGCTATACATTGCCTCTTTTTTTTCTCTCTCTCTCTATCTCTACAAAAAGGTTAGTAAACAGTGGGAGAATTAAAAGTCACCATTCACAACAGCAACACAGTATAGAATTATGCAAACAAACATGCATATGCATGGCTTATGATTTCATTTATTTATTAAAAAAACTGACATAGAGATGTACATCATAATTTTTTTTTTACATAACCTCTAAACAACAATAGCATGCAATGAAAGAAGCAAAATTACAGAATTGAATTGGTAACTAAGAAACAAACTATGAATTGACTCCACAAGCTTTAACTTTTGAAATGACTCCATTAAGTTTCACCATTCTGATCATAATTGCATGATCTGGACAAAGATGCAGAGAACAACAATCTACAAAGCTTAGAGCTGGTAAGGAATCGAGATTTTTCTGTTCAGAATGTAAAAACAAATAATATATTAGAATATGGTAAACTTAAAATGTTTTAAAATCTAAAACTAAATTCAAATTAAGATCATTTTGAGACAAAAAGAAAGGTACCTCGACAAATAGAAGTACCTTCATGAGCCCTTGCAACAATCTTAGTATTGAAACTGAAAAGTTTAACAATTAAAAAAATGTCAAAATATGCATACATATTTCACCTACCTACTTCATAAGAAAAATTATTTACCGAGCTAAGTGCTACATAAAGCTCATCTGTGTCATCCATATTCTCAAACTCAGATAGGATTGCCAAATTCGAAGCATTGCTTCCCCAATGATCTTCCAAACTATAACTTGGAACATCAACTGAATCCGTGTTGATTTGTGCACCTGAGTCAGAGCTATTTTGCGGTTGTTTTTGTTCAACTGCATGAATTCATTGTCATAAACAATTGATTATGACAATATCACAAATTAAAAAAAAAATCAATAATAAGAAGTAAACATTAAATCTTCAAATACTTACATGCTAATAATGTTGCAAGCTCATCAAACTTATTGTTATCATTAAGATCATTGTTTAAAGCGAATTGTTGATATTCGAATTGATTTTCACTTTCTCTTCTTATTTTAGCATTATCAAAAATTTCTTGATTAAGCTCAATTGTATTTCTTTTCAAGCCTTTTCTGTACTTCTGTATCACACAAAAGAAAATAATTTTATTCATTTATATCAAATTATGAATGAGTAAATAATCTTTACAAAAAAGTTCATTAATGATAACCAAATAATTTGAAATAAAAATCATTCAACAATGAAAAAAAAATGAAAACATATACTTCAAAAATATTAAGGCTAGTTTAATGAGCAAACCTGTAAATGGCTGGCGACATTTTCTCTCGTCAGTCCTGGTATGTCCATGATATCAAGTATTTTTATTGGAACTGCCTCTGAAAAATATTCTTATTTTAAGATCAAGAAAATAAAAAGTGAAAACTATAAAAAAAGAGTTATTAAGTAAAGACACTTACTATTTATGCCTAACTGATTAACAGCATTGATAAATTTTGCATGGAGCTCTGGGGTCCAAGAAACTCTAGCTCTTTTTTGTGAAGCCAAATTATCTTTTAAAGCAATATCGTCATATCCATCTCTTTTCCTCACAAGATCTTTAGATTTTTTTTTGTTAGATGTGAAATGTTGACATCAATTGATCTTGATTCATTAATGTTCTTCTTTTCATTAAGAAATTTTTTTACCACATGCTTCCAAATCAGTTTCAATTCTTCAAGACGCACTGGCTTGACAAGATAGTCAATTGCACCATATTTTATTCCTTTCATGACATTTTTAAATTCAGAATCAACTGACAACACTGCATATAAATTTAACCACATTAAAAAAAAGAGTAATTGTGATTGATAAAGAAATGATTCTCTAAGAAATGCCATTAAATAATTTTAAATTGAAATCAGAAATTTTCAAATAATACCATTCAAAACAACGTTGCTGAGAAGAAACAGAGCCTGAAAAGAACAAAGGAAAAGGCATTGTCAAAACCCTAAAAATTTTCATGAAAAAAAAAACCCTAGAATCCTAGAGACGCACTGAATAATCTCCAGAACTGATTAAGAAAAACACACCTTTATAGCCACACTGGAGAAGCATTTTCTCAAGCATTCTAAGAGCGACGGAGTCCTCGTCGACCACGAAAACTCGCAATCCGGCGGGGAACCCGTCCGGTACCATAGCTTCAGATTCGGCCAATGTGTGAGAGAAGAGGATAGTATCTTCTTTATCAAGAAAAACCTAGTAAGATTTCTATTCCGTCAGAGACAGCCCGCAGCTTTAAGAGCGAGAGAAGAGCGAGAACGGTGAGAAGAGAAGCGAAGAGAAGAAGAAGAAGCGGGACTGAGCGAAATAGCCAGAATGATGCCTTATTTAAAGGACGGGAAGCTTGTGGTATATCCCTTTCACCTGATGGACGGCTGTGATTAACTCAGCTATGATTAAATTAGTTTGAAGGTCTATAGTTCTCTTTTACTCTCTTTAAAAAAAATTTCATCTAAATTGCTTAGATATAAGTGCGCTTTAAAAAATTAAAAATATTTTTAAAAAATTAAAATATTTTATATATAATCGTATTCTCGAAACCTATTTAATAATTTTCAAGCTTATTTTAACATAATTTGTTTTAATATATTCTAGCAATAATTTTTCTAATTATTCCATTTAGTTCAAATATTAAAAATTAATAATTTTTTTAAAAAAATTACAATATTAGATGTATTTAATTTTCATTAAAATATAAATATATTCATGACCTAATATATATTATATACCAAAGTTTGAAGTAAAATGCATAACACAAATCTTGATGATGACTTTGGCTATAAAACATATATTTAAAAAGTTTTCATAAATGTTGTATCACATGGTTCGTCCATGATTTGAGTCTGATTGAACCATTAAACTCTTAACCTCTCCTTCCGGTTCTATGTCCGATCCGATTTTTACAACCTTAATGAATACTTAAAAATACACACACAAAAATTTTATATAATTTCACTCTATTGGTCGCTATCTATTATTGTTATCATTGTAGATTACCTGAAGGACAACATCAACCAACCTTTGTGAAGGAAAGGAGAGCCATGAAGGTCCTTCTCATCCCTAACTTCAATAATATTAAGTTCTTCATTAAAGTTGATAAATTTTTTTAAAATTATTATCTACATTATGTATTGTCTACATCAACAAATGAAATATTACTCAAATGAAATATCCATTATTTTAAGGTATGAGGAGTTTCATCAATTAGATGCGAGAAAAAGATTACATATTATTTGTTTTATTTAAAAATATGTTCTAATATATAAGTTGCTAATGTGGAACAAATTGATTTATTTGGGAGGTAAGTTTCATTGAAATATGTATACAAACTAAATAGTTCTGGTCTGCTGCTGCATCAGAGAGAATACAAAGAGTTTAAGATTAGGATAAATGCATTAGTGGCGAAAGCCACTAAGGGGCCAGCAGAAGGATGGATTATGAAGGATGGAACTCCATGGCCTGGAAATAACACCCGAGATCACCCTGGCATGATATAGGTTTTACTAGGTCAAAATGGCGGCCATGACGTTGATGGCAATGAACTACCACGTCTTGTGTATATCTCCAGAGAAAAAGGACTGGTTTCCAGCATCATAAGAAGGCTGGTGCGATGAATGCTATGGTAATCAAATTAAAGTTGTTTCTTTCATTTTTTTTTTTTCAATTTAAAAAATGGCAATTAGCTTAAAATTTTCTAATTCTGGAGAGGTTGCAGATTCGTGTGTCCGTAGTGCTCACAAATGTGCCATTCATGCTCAACTTAGATTGTGATCATTACATCAACATCAAGGCTATAAGAGAGTCGATGTGTTTCTTAATGGATCCTCAGGTTGGGAGGAAAGTGTGTTATGTTCAGTTCCAGTAAAGATTTGATGGCTTCGATAAGAATGATCGATATGCAAATAGGAATATTGTTTTCTTTAATGTAAGTTGCATGAATCACTTTGATCTAATTTGAAAGATTTTTCATAGTACATCATTAAAACCCACTTTCATAGCTCAGCCTAAATTTCACTTTTAATTTGGCAAACTGGATTATAATGTAGCAAGGATGATTTGTTAGGTCCAGCATAGACAATAATTCAATAACTAATGTTTGGGTCATCTTTTTTCCAAATAAATATGAAAGGTTTAGATTGAATCCAAGGTCCAATTTATGTGGGAATTGGTTGGGTCTTTTGCCATCAGGTTCTCTATGGCTACAGTCCACCTAAAGGACCCAAAAGGCCAAAAATGGTGAGCTGTGACTGTTGTCCTTCCCTTGGTAAGCGGAAGAAGCCAAGGTTTGACATAAATGACAGTGAGCTTCCAGTAGATGTAGGTGAGTATTTCCTTGCTTTGGCTTTAATCCAAGTTTCTAGCATTTGTTAACAAGTTTGAACTTCACCCTACATATGCAATTTGAATAGGAGTTAATGAAGACAAGCAGGTGCTCATGTCTCAAATGAACTTAGATAAGAGATTTGGGAAATATGCATTCTTTGTGATATCCACTTTAATAGAGCAAGGTGGAGTTCCCCCCTCATCAAGCGCAGAAGCTCTACTAAAAGTGGCCATTCACATCATTAGCTGTGACGATGAAGACAAGATAGAATGGGGACTATAGGTAATTTTTTGGGTGTTAGATTTGATGTTACTTAACAAAACAATATTTTCTACTTGGTAGTGTTATTTATAAAACAATAATATCTTATTAAATAACAGATGTAAACCAATCAACAACCCATTCAACTCCTTGGGGTTGATTAATTTAACTAAAAAACATCAAAATAATTATAGCCAAAGAGATGTGTGCAGTATAACTCTTAATTTTTCTAAAGAGTTGTTAATAAATATTATAACTTTTTACTGAATTTAGCGTCTGGGGTGGATCTACGGCTCAATCACAGAGGATATATTGACATGCTTTAAGATACATTGCCGTGGATGGTGGTCTGTATATTGCATGCCAGAAAGGCCAGCATTCAATGGGTCAGAAACTATAAATCTCTCTGATAGACTTAACCAGGTTATATGTTGGGCTCTTGGTTTAGTTGAAATGTTCTTCAGAAGACACGTGCCGGTTTGGTATGGCTACAAGAATGGCCATCTCAAATGGATTGAACACTTTTCATATATAAACACCATAATTTACCCTTTCACCTCACTCCCTCTCCTTGCCTGCTGAACCCTACCTCTTGTCTGCCTCCTCACTGGAAAATTCATCATGCCATTAGTAAGTTTCTTAGCAATTATACTAATTTATAACAAATCTATATGGAATAGATGATTAAAATGATACTTCAACTTTTTAGGTGTGTCCATTTGAATCCAAGACTTTCAAGATGTTTAATTTAGCGCCTTAAATGACTTAATTTGAATTAATTTCATCTTATTATAAACTTTGTCATTTCTTTGGATGAAAGTTTTTGGAATGAAGTTTTGCATGGAAGTAGTTTTGGTTTGTTAAAGTTAATCCATTATTTTAAGTTAATATTAACTAGTAAGATGGACCATAAAAGTATAAATTATCCAATGAATGCTCCTTTCCACCAATTTTTTGTCCATAAAAACATCAATGTTGATGGTGAACTAAAATTGATTCAAATTTGATGCGTTGAAGAATTATATTGAACATCTACAAAAGTCCGAGACAAAAATAAATGCATGTAAAAATCTAATGATTTTTTTATCATTTACTCAATGCTCTATCTCTAAAATATTTCATTTTTTATATTAACACATTTGCAAGCCTCATCTTCATTGCACACTTCATCTCCATTTTTGCCACGGGGATACTGGAATTATGGTGGAGCGGAGTGTGCATTAAAGAGAGAAATGAGCGATTCTAGGTCATTTGAGGTGTTTCTGCACTCCTCTTCGCCATTGTGCAAGGCTTGCTCAAAATCCTTATAGCAATTGACACCAACTTCAAAATTACTTTGAAGGCCTTCGATGATGAAGGGTTTGGTAAAATCTAAACTTTCAAATGGACAACTTTGCTCATTTCCCCAACCACATTCAGATCATAAACATTGTTGGAGTTGCGGCTCGGATATCTAATGCCTTGTTTTTGTTTTTGAAATTTTGTAGCCAAGGTTTGACATCTCTAAATCAGTTAAAGAGGGAAACACCGTTGATTGTTTCCTTTTTCTCTAATTTCCTTTAGTGGTGTAATTTTCTTTTACAAATAAAAGTTTATCACAAATCAAAAACTGGACTATGTAATTGAGATCTTTTTCAATCTTGCTATAATAATATATCTTATATATATAATGTTCAAAGTCTTTATTTTACCTTCAAATTTTTTGAAATCTTATCGTTGCATTTATCATATGATTTTTTGATTCTGTTTTGTGATTCATTCTTCCTTATATTAGAGAGTGAGTTTTTCTTCTTTAATATCTAAAAGATATAATCATAACTGAGAGTGTTTAAGAATTTTGAAAAAGGGACCTATCTTGAAAAATTAAATAAAAAAAAATGGTCAATGATGCCAAAATCAAAAGATATGCAATATTGCCAAATTGAAAAAAAATATATATACACAAAGTGTATCAAAAAAATCAAAAGATGCATAAAGAGCGCCAATCAAATTGACAAGAGGCATAAAATGAGCCCACCAAAAGCAAGCTCCTTCTCTTTCAAAATTTTTAAATCTTAGAAGAATTCATGTATTCAAAGGCTTGATTTTAGAATTCTTGATCGTAACTAATTACTTTGATATATTATTTTATAAAATATTTTCTGAAACCAAGTTTTGAATGGATATCTTTTTTTTATCAAATTAATTTTTCTGATTTATATCTTTGTTTTCAAAAGAAGTTTTTCTCTGGGAGAAGTCCGAGTTAGGAAAAAAACAAGATCGGTTGTGTTACCAATTTTTCAGATTCCGACGATGTTAACTCATTAATTCTTACAAAATTTTAATTCAATCATACGGAAAACTTATCATATTCAAGATTTGATTAAAAAAACCTTTGTTTTGCTTTTGTTCTTGTCTTTTTTGTATCTTATTTTTCCTTTCTAGTTGATGTTTTCATGTGTTTAGGCTTTCTCTGATCATCTCCATCCATTCTCTGATTTTTTAACTTTTTCTCACAACAGAGTTTGTTTCTGTTTTTTAGTCTCAGCTTTATTTCTGTTTTTAGTCTCTACTTTATTTCCATTTTACTTTCCTCATCCTTTTTGTGATGTCAAAAGGGGGAGTAGTTAATTGTATTGCTTGTTCTGTAATTTAATTATGTTATTGAATAGTTGATCTGTGTCACTCTGTTTCCATTAAAATGTCTTGAACTGCTTGGATTATTTTTGGGTTTGCCATCATCAAGAAGGAGGAGATTGTTGCGTATATGATTTCAAGAAATAGAATTTTGATGATAGAAAATACTTCTATTTCTCTATGATTTCCTTGCCTACTAACATTTCAGGTCCACAAGATCAAGACTCCAATTTGAACCAGCTCAAGATTGGGTAGACTAGGTTTAAGTCAGTTTGTAATTTTTTTCCCAATCTTGAGTTTATTATAAAAGATGTGGTTCTTGATGTAATTAACCTTGCACACACAAACTTTGGGAGAATTTCTGACTATTTCATAGAGTTTACTATTTTTGATAACATCATCCGAGACGATCCATAAATCGTCCTGGATGATCTGTTCAAAAATAGAAATCCTAATAAGGGCATATTGGTTAAGGCAACTGTCATTAAGCAGATCGTCCTGGACGATATTCATATCGGTCGAGATGATATGCTCAAATAAAAAAGAATCAGTTGCCAGATCTATTTAGGTATTCTTTATTTTTGTACATCATCCAAGACATCGACCTTGATGATGTCCATCAATTATGCCTAAATTAATCTAGTAATTAAGGAAAATAATTAAGGTTTGACTGAGTCGATCACATCGTCCTGGACAATCGCAGGATCATCCGGGACGTTAGCTTGAACGATTGACATCGTCTAGCTTCTATTCAGGGCGATGCTATTAACGATTTTCATAGATTTGAAATAATCATCCGGGATGATCGTGAGATTGGCTTAGACGATCAAGCTATTTTTCCATCGTCTAGCCATCCATTCAGTGTGATTGTCAGGATGATATTCTTCGATTTGTACTAATCGTACATGAAGTTATATTATCGGCCTGAACAATATGAATAAAAACCTTATAATCGTCCCAAACTGTTCAGGCTAATTAAGCTGATCGTCCAAGACGATATTGATATCGGCCTGGACGATAATATCAGTTTGCTTAAATAAAGAGCTATTCAGAAGATTTTCTATTTAAGACCTGTTGCTCTACCCAGGAAATATCTTTTGCTGCTGTCTTGACCTATGAGAGCCTAGAGGAGAGGGAGAGAGAGAGAGATAGAGAGAGAGAGGATCTTATGAGGGGAAGTTTGTGAGGGGGTTTCATAAGGGTTTCTCCAAGCATTGATCCACATCTTTTTCTTCCATCAAATCCTTGGAGGGTTGAGAGGGGTTCACTTCATTAATCGATCAAAATTCTATGCCTGCTTTAGGATGAAGCAAAAGGAGTTGGGTTCTCTGCATCACCGGTGTTGGTGGAAAGGAGGTTTTATAAAGGCTTCTCTGCCTTGCTGTGGGAGAAAAATGAGAGTCACCGAGTTTAGTGTAATACCCGGAGGGCGCCTCCGGGGAGTGGACATAAGTCGAGTTGACCGAACCACTATAACTCTCTGTTTTCTTTTACTACTATGTTTTTCGCACTTTTTTGTGGTGAATTGTGGTTTGAGTTTTATGTTTTGATTAAGAAATTTTTTAAAATACCAATTCGCCCCCTATTGGTTAGCCTTATTTTATTATTGTTTTAATAATGAGTTTTTTTTTTTTTTGAGAAAACTTTCTTGTTGGAGTTTAATAATTGTCATATGGATCTATTTGAAAGTATATAATGAAAGTTAATTAGGAATGTTAAGCCCTTATGAACTAGCCCAAAGCTAACCAAGAGGGGGATGAATTGGTATTTAAAAAATTTCTCAATCAAAACACAAACTCAAACCAAACCAAAATTCACCACAAAGAAAGTAAAACTATGAAAATTAAATGTAGAAATAATAAAGGAAAGAACACACCAGATTTATAGTGGTTCGGTCAAACCTTGACCTACGTCCACTCTTCGGAGGTACTCTCCAAGTATTGCACTAAACTCAGTGTCTCTCCTTTAGCCCCCACAGTTAGGTGGAGAAGCCCTTACAAAATCACTTTCACTTTCCTCAGCGTGGCGGAGTAGCTAGGTTATATGACATCAAAGAGTTCTTCTTCTTCTCAAAACTTCCCTCAAGGCAAGCCTTGAATCCGATGGTACTAAGGCGCAAGCTTGCTGAAGCAACTGTGTGAAACCCCCTCTAAGGATCTTCTCCCTCTTTCAAACTCCACCATTTACTCTCTCTCTTTTAATCTCTCGCTTCAAGTTTTCTCCAAAAGAAATGAAGCCTCAATTTCTGCCAAAGACACGTCTAAAGTGCTTTAACAAAGCTTAAATATAGGGCTTTAAAAACCCTAAAAGTTAATCTTGGTGGCAAAAATCATCTAAGACGATTGCATGATCGTCCAATATGATGTGCCTAAAAAGAGCACTTTTAAAAACCTTAAAAACTCAATTTCAACGCCAAATATCATCCGGGATGATCGCAGGATCGTCCCGTAAGATGAGCTTAAAAAGAGGGCTTAAAAAAACCCTAAAAAATCAATTTTGGTGTCAAAAATCATCCTGGACAATCGCAGGATCGTCCAGTATGAAGTGTAGAATTTGACCTAAGAGTCCCGGACGATATTAGGATAGTCCAGGACGATCAGTGCAAAATTATATAGATCATCCAGGATGATATTGTGATCGTCCGGGTTGATTAGAAGAAAAATTATTGTATTTCGCCTTGGTTGATTTAGGAAAATCAAGTATGTCGGTAAACATCGTCCTTTATGATATACAACTGTCCAGAATAATCGATTAAAAAATTTAACCATAAGTAATCCCCTAATCATAGGATCAATTTAGGCTTGATTTTTATTGATCGTCCGGGACGATTAGAATAAAAATTAAATCTTAAAATCTTACCTAAATTAGCATTGACGACTGTTTTCCAAGATCATAAAGGATTGTCTTGGACGATCCAAAATCGTCCAGTACAATTAGTTTAAAACTTAATCTTCTGGATTTGACTAGATCTCACCACCTTGAGTGTGTGTGTGCATGGTCATCAAACAAGCATACTCCCTTACAGGGCTTGACTCAAAAAATCAAAATTACATCAATAAATATTATAGAACCTTTACAACATAACATTATTCAACCCAATCTTAAGCTTTGATTCTTTGTTTGATGTTGTATGATATTCCTGAAATATTAGTTTACACACAAACAAATATAGAATGAAAAATACTATGAGATATAAAAATATTTGTTATCATCAAAAACATAAAACTCGTGAGCTCGAGTCACAACAATAAATTCAAGAATATCATTTTGCCTCCCTTATAACTAAAATAATTCTAATGTATTTAGAGGAAAAAAAATCTTATGTGAGTATGGCTTCATTTGGGATAGTTTTCTTTCTGCTTTTTAATAAAAAATTCTAGTTCTAGAAATTTTTGTACTAAAAGTTATTTTAAAAAGCAGTATGAAAGCTATCCAAAATGAAGCCTAAGTATTACACAACTACTTCTCGATACTATCTCAGGTACTAATGCATTAAGACTTTTTTTGGGTTATGAGTGGTGTTATTTAGTATCACTCCTATAAATAGGGCCAAAATTCTATGAAGAAAATTCATTTGAAAGTTAATGTAAGAAAGGATAATAAAATATATAGGGTTAAATTTGTTTAAAGAATTTTCAAGCAAAAATTAGTATAAGAGAAGATAAAAAATCATTTAATAAATATAAAAAATTATGCTTTATTGTGGTGTAATGTTCTAAAAAAATTATGATGGCAAAGAGAGCATTTAAGGTCTTGACTTTATATAAAGATTCAAGCGAAAACCTTTAGACTCTAAGGTTGACCTCCATAATTCAAGTTTACCTTTAACTCCATCTCTAGGTTTTATGCTGGCTGTCGACTACCTAACGCAACCCTGCACTTTTCTCATCCAGGACTTGGGACCTGGCAACGGCAGTGTTATAATTCAATTAGTGTATGATGTCGATGATAAACTTTCTTATATTTGGAGAATTCACTGATACAATATAGTTGACATAAACAATAGAAAATAAACTTTATGTTGAAATTTTAATAGTGTTGAGGCCTTAAATTTCCCTCAAGATATTATTCATGATATGCTTGACAGTATCTTTCCCGGAAACAATATTAAATATTATGAAGTTTAGTCTAAATATTAGTTTATATGTTGGAGAAAGAGTTGGTGTCGATGACATTCATCATCCTTTTAGACAATATCATGCATCAATATTGGTGGTGACATCGACGATAAGGTTAATGAGCATCAATATTGGTGTTGAAAGCAATCATTGTCTTTATAGATGATATCATGTAATAATGTTACTGGCAAAGGCAAGCAACATACTTAATGAGTATAAGTTTTGGTGTTGATGTTGTGCATCAACCTTATAGGCAATGTTATGAGTCAACATTAATAGTGACAGCATGCAATAAAATTAACTAGTGTTGGAGTTGGTGTTGAAGGCTTGCATCAACTTATATGCAATGGAATGTGTTGATTTTGACGGTGACGATGAGCAATGAAGTTAGTGTGTATGGTGTTGGTGATGACATGTGCATTGACCTTGTAAGTGATTGTGTGCATCGATATTAGTGTCAAATGAAGGTGATAAAGTCAACTAGCGTCAGTGTTAATGTTGATGGTGTGCGATAGTTTTATAATAATGTTCATTGATGTTGGTGGCAATGAAGAGTGAAAAATTTGGTGGGTTATTGTTGTTGGTGTTGATGATGTGCATCAACCATATACATAATAGCATGTGTTAACTTTATTGGTGACTATAGACAACAAAGCCAATGGGTGTTTGTGTAGTTAACTAAAAATGATTTGACTAAGTCAACGTTTAATAGGGTTGTGCTATGGCCAGTGTCGCGAGGTGCCCTACGGCACCGACAACACTAGAGTAAATTTTTATATTAAAATTTCTAAATCCACTATGCCATTTAATATAATTCATTTTAGGAAGATGACTTAGAGAGAGAAGGAGAATGTTTTTAGTTAGAGAAAACCCATTTTGGGTGACTTCGAACCCTTCTTTTGCATCCAACCTAGTTCTAAAAGTTTTTTTGATCGAGTTATGTGGCATTTAACCTAACTTAGTTTTTAAAATTATGACAATTTCTAGATTTTTTTATTAAATTTAACCTATATTATTTAGCTATGCACAATGATTTATTTTATTGCATTTAGTATTTGTTAATCACTTAATAAATGAATGTTTCAGAATTCAGACCGGTTTAAATGTAGTCTACTAAGCTGTGTTAGCTCACATATATTTTGTCTTTTATTTTTAGGGCCTAAGAAATAGAAGGAACTAGTCGAGTAGTAATTTTAAGATCATATCTGAGACTGTATAATTATTTCCTCTTTCAATTTTTAGGGCATAGCAATTGTATTCTGTTTTGTACTCTGGTTGGTAGCAATGTACTGTAATATAAATATTGTATATACATTTTGGTAATTAAATTAAAATTTTAAATATGAAATTATTTATAGTGCTTGATTTTTTTAAGTAGTTTTGCGTTTTGCAGTTCATTTTAAAGTTTGTATTGGAAAAAATTTTTTTTAAAAAAAATTATAAGCATATATCCTAGTGTTTTCCAATTGCAAGTTAACAAGATAGGACTTGTCCAGTCTGTTGGTCTTATCAGGTTAGGTTGTAACATCATATGGATCCCTAGAAAATGCAGGACATAGTGGATTGGCCGAGGCCCACATCTATGACTAAGGTCCATAGTTTTTGTAGCATGGTAAGATATTATCAGAAGTTAGTTAGAAGCTTCTCACATATTGTAATCCTTTTGACAGGGTTGACTCAGAATGTCACTCTGCTTGTTTGGACACCCGAGTGTGAAGAAAGCTTTTAGAAACTAAAGGAATGTCTGTTGTTAGCCCTTGTATTATTTATTTTGATGAGTATAGGAGTTCAACTATATAGTGATGCTTTGTTGAAATCATTGAGGTGTTTATTATAACAGAGTGAAAAGGTGGGTCTTATATATCCAGGAAGTTGAAGTTGCATAAGAAGAATTATTCGACTCATGATTTAGAGTTGGTAGATATTATTTCACTTAGAATGAAATTGAATATGATACATAGAATGTGATTAGAGTTGATTAAAGATGATAATTTAGATATCATTTATCAATCCAACAGAGTAAATGTGGTTGCTGATGCATTGAACATAAAATCAATTAGAATGACAACCAATTTGATTACTTATGAGTAAGCATTGATCAACAGAATGAGGAGGTTGGAGTTCAAAGTTATGTGTTACTCTGATGTGTTTGTTGGAATCATTTCTCAGATGATAGTTTAGCTTTTATTATAGGACAAGATTAAGGAAGCTCAAAAGATAGATGAGTAATATGTAGGGTTGTGTGATTTGATTTACTCTAGAAAGACATTTGAATTACATGTAGATGAGTAGTGCAAATTTTTTTGTATTCGTCTAGATAAGAAAAAAAAATATCATGATATGAAGTGTATGTTCAAGTTGACTGGATTGAAGCAAGATGTAACAATGTTTATTTCTAAATGTAAAGCATGTTTGATGATTAAAGCTGAGCATTAGAGACCTAGAGAATTATTACAATTGTTACATATTCCTAAGTGGAAATGTGAGGAGATAACGATGGATTTTGATTTGGGCTTTGCCAGGTTTAGGCAAGGCCATGATGAAGTCTGGGTGATTATAGATCAATTGAAAAAGTTTGCTTATTTTCCACCAATGAGGTAGATTGATTCTATTAATAGGTTGGCTCACCTCTACATGAAAGAGATTATCAAACTACATGGAATCTCTAAGATTATTATTTCTAATCGAAATGATATATTCACCTCAAAACTATAGAGAAGTATTTGGGAAGGTTTGGGGATGAAGTTGAATTTCAATGTGGCTTTTTACCCGATATAGATGACTGTTTGAAAGAGTCTTTCATATTCTGGAATATCTATTATGGTTTTGTGTTTCGAACTTTGGTGGAAGCTTGGAGGACCATATACCTCTAATTAAGTTTTCTTATATTAATAATTTCCATGTAAGTATCAATATAGCTCCTTATGAAGCTTTGTGTGGAAAAAGATACAAGATGATGTTGTCTTGAGTTGAGGTAGGAAAGAGAAGATTGATTAGTTCTAAGGTAGTGGATAGAGCTATTAAGAAAATTAGATTTATTAGAAGAAGATTAAAAGCAGTTTAAGATAGGCAAAGAAAATAGTTTGACCCTAAGTACAAGTTTGTATAATTTAAAGTAGTTAGGTGATTTTATGTATGTAAAAGTCAACCCAATAATGGATCGTTTGAAGTAAGCCCTTGATATAATGGGTGCCCGATATAATGGATTAAAAAAAAATCAAAGTAAGCCGTTGATATAATGGACCGTTTGAAGTAATTGAGATGGATTGGAAAATTCACTTACATATTGTTTATATCAGGCCTTATGTCTTACATTCATAACATGTTTCATTTGTCTTTGTTTAGGAAATGGATGCTCTATATAGATTAGAGAGTCCTAGAAACTAATGTAGAGGTGCAACCCAATCTAACTTCTAGGAAAGAACCTGAATTTTAATATAAGAACACGTAGATTCGAAGAATCAAGATTTAATGGAAGCATCGATCAAAGAAGGAAGTAACTTGGGAGAAAGCATTTAAGATGAGGTAGTTGTATCCTGACTTGTTCTGATAGAGTTTTTTATTATCTGGGATGTAGATTGGAAATATCAAGGATGACATTTATTTTAAGTAAGGGATAATGTAAAATCTATCATCAAAGCCAAGTAATTTTGTGTAACTAATCTTCACTTTTAAGTTAATTGGTACTTATGAGTCTTAGAATGTTGAATGGGGTAGATAGTATCTAATGTTTGGGGCTGAAAATGTGAAAATTCAGGACTTGGATTTTGTTCCATAAGTGCCATAGTGCTGTTGACTTCACTTTTGTTTGAGGTTATTCTAACCTTTCCTAGACCCAGACCCTAGGATTTCTTAGACTCTAGAATCCTTCTAGATTCTAGATCCTAAAATTCTCCCAGACTCCATCCTCTAAGATCAATTTAGATCTTGGATCAATCCAAACTTCAAATTAATCTTTATCTCAAGTCAATCCAGATCTCATTCCAATTCAAATCCTGATCAGAATCCAAGGCTAAGGGCTTAGGTCATGAGAGCCTTTCCCTATGTTTTTTCAAACATTTGAAAACCTAGTCAACTAACTTCTGATTTAGAGTATATCAATTGCAAATTAATAATACAAGTCTCTAGGGTCAGCCCTTCAAATTTGAGCTCAATCTGATGCTTCTAACCCCATAAACTGAATTGAAATCTAAAGGCTGCAAAACCTTTAAATATTTATGGCCTATGTTACTAGACCTATCACCCAGTAGAATTTGACCTTGAAACCCCCTCAAAACCCTTTGATCACTTCGAGATCTTTATTATTGATATGTCAAACTTTAACCTACATTTTTTTGGACTCACTTTGACCTAGATTGACCAAAGGTCAAAATGACTAGAATGTCCTTTAAGGGAATTTTTGGACTCTTGACCAAAATTTAATATGATTCAATCTCATCAACCTTTGAAACCTTTCCATATGACCCCAAACATCATTTGGGACCTGTTAGACCCAAACCCAAACCATGGGCCAACTTAGTTATCCAGGTCGACCTAGGTTGACCCAAAAGTCCCTAAAGGGGCAAAATAATCATTTTGACTGAAATGATCTCCCTATTCCTTGGGACCACTCCTAACACATTCAAAATGTCATTTCAAATTTGTTGATCCCATACATAACCCCTAGGTCCAAGTCAACCTGTATTGACCCAGTGATCTATTAAGGGCCCAAATAGCCATTTGACCCAAATGACCTTTCCAGACCTTGAGACCACACCCATCAAACTCCAAATATCCAAAAAATCCATTGGACTCAAAATCAGGTCTTGGATTAAAGTGGTTGAACAAGTCAACTTAGGTTGACCCATTAACCCTTAAAGGGTTTAAATAGGTTAATCCAACCAATTTGACCTCATTTAACAATTTCATCCCTTAAAACCAACTCTTAATCATAGCCCAAGCATTTCTTAGTCTTTGTTCAATGAAACCCAAGTTGAGTTGACCAAGTTGGATTTTTAAGTGTTTAAAAATTTGCTGAAAAAGGCTTTTAGGACTTGGCCTTTTAGCCTTGAATTTTGGTTTGAATTTCTAAGATCTGGGTAGATCCTAAGGTAAAGATTCTAGGAGGATCCTAGAGTTTGGATTGATGATTTAGAGTCAAGAGTGGCCCAAGTGACCTAATACAAAAATGAGGTCAACAAACCTTTATTTCATATGCTCTCACTTTCCATTGCTTTGACCTTGACCCCTTTAACCCTTCCTTAAGCTATCCTAAATAGCTCTCTACCCTCTAAGTGCCACATCATCAGTTTTGACTTTGGTTGAGTGGTCAAAGAAAGTCAAAAGTCAGTTAAACCCTCTTTGAAGTTGTCAACCCTTTCTTTTGACCTCAAAAGTATGGGCTCTAGGCTTGGGGATCACCTAACCTGGTTCTCACACCTCCCTACCTCCTCAGCCTCCATTGACTTGTTCACTAGTGAAAGGGGTCAACCCATGCTTAAAACAAGTCTAGATGGTCAACTCATTAATCCTATCCCACCACCTCCTATCTTAGCTATTCTAGGCATTCCATTCAGACCCTAAAGCTCTCCTTAAGCTCCCCAAACTAAGCTTAAGGCCTTATTTAGCCTAAAATGGTAGTGGTTCCCCCCACTCACCCCAAAGCTATCCAATGAGAGCAAGGCCACTCCAGCCTTTCGCTCAGCCTTCCAATAGCTTGGGATACTTGTCCCTCATCAGAGCAAGGTCTCTGATGCATCAGAACCATCCAGCCACCTTCAGGAGTTTTAAATAGGGAAAAACACCATTTTGGAGGAGGATTCATCATCTTGCATTCTCTCACATCCCTGAGCCTTCCAGAGTGTTTCAAGCTTTTCCTTGAGCTCCAGAGATCTCTATTTCCATTTCTCGACCAAAACCCATCGTTAAACCCCTCCTGGTGACGATCTTTTTGGTGATCCCAAGCATTTTCCATCTAAGGAGTTGTAGCGATCCATCCAAGGTATTAACTGTACTTTCAACTACGAAAACTTACGTAGATAGTCTACCAGCTCAACCGTATAAAGACTTTGAAGATCAAATGGTAAAATTGCTTAAAAATGTTAGCCCTAGGTCGCTACTCTTAGATTAAAATAGCTTTGTGTAAAGTGCTTTTTAAATCGTACTTTTTGTTACCCATCGTTTTTGTTCATGCATAGTTTTTAGTTTAAAATTTCAAGTTGAATAATTGAATCGATCTCTTGAACAAAGCTAAAGATTGTTATTAGGGCATTTTTTGTAGTCCAGCCTAGGTGTATGAAATATCAGCATTGATTTTGAGATCAACATTTGAGATTTCGTTATACTATGCTCCATTCCGGTGGTGTATGCTAGGGATTTGTCTTAATCTTCATCCAGCTTGATCTGAGCCCTCTATCGCAAACCGTAGAGATGGATCTTCTTCCATTTGATCTCATTCAACTGAGATCAAACCATGGGATATGATCTCCACTACTTGGATGAAACCACAGAGAATCTAACAGTGCTGTAGGATGCTAACTCGGATAAGTAACAATGCGGTCGCTGTGCTGCGTCGCCCCCCATTGATAACTAATCATTTGCCTTGGCCTAATGATTGGTCATAAATGCTCGGCCGTTAACGCGATTTCAAACCTGTGGTCTAGATGATGCTATGTAGCCCTCTATTACGGTGGAAAGGATCTGATGCTCTGGATTGCACCGCGTGGCTCGCCATTACTCTTGTCGCCATCGCCTTTAGTTTAATTAATAAAAGAATTATTTTAAATGTTTTAAATATATAATCTTATAAAATTAATTTTAAAATAAATATATTATTTTAAGTAATTTATTTTTTAAAATAAATATTTTTAAATTCAATTAATTATATCATTTAAATATTTTAAGTAATTATTCAATTAAAGTTTATTTAATTGTCATTTAATTTAAAACTAAATCAAATATTTTCAAGAAAAATTAATATATTTTTGTTAAAAAAATAGAAAACGTAATTTAATTATTTTGAAATTAAGATTGTGTTCCTTTTTCTTTAATATCTTAATCAACTTAATTAACCCAAATATTTAAATATTTAGTTAATATATATATCCAAATTTATTGAAGTGTTTATATTGGTTATTAAACCTACACAATTATCTCAAGGCTAACCACGAGATGGGGGGGGGGGGTGAATTGGTAATTTAAAAAATCTCTTAGAAAATTGATTTAATAATTTTCTCAATTTGATTAACTTTTTGAAATAAACTTTTCCACCACAAAGATAAAATGCAAAAATAGAAAGAACACAAAGATTTTTTGTGGTTCAGTCCAACAAGACCTAGGCTAGGGAGATGTTTACTTTTCTGTTGTGTGTCAGGCTTTTTGAGATTTTATTCTATTTTAAGAGCGAAATTGATGTTGTGTTTGCTTACTTTTACTGTACTCTGAGAATTAATTTGATTGTGCATTAGATTTACCCATAGGTTCGGATCAATATTTTGATACTACTGGTGTTTTTGGTTGGTGGTCATGCTCATGCAGAGCTAAATAAAAGGGGAGTAATAATCATGATTTAACTACTAACGATGTCTTATGCAGGCGCTTCAGAAATTGCTTAGCCCCCCTAAATAAATGAGGGCTAAATAAAAATCATAAATAATAATTGCTACAGGTGCTCTAGAGACTGTTTAGCCCTTAAAATAATTAAGATCATGGCCAAGTGTGGCTAGCATGAGTACTTTTATTTTCATATAAATTGCTTGGGATAATATATTAACTGCTTGGGAATTTTTATTATGATAACCTTGAAGGAGAGTCTAGAAGTTACTACTTTTTATTAATGTAATCATTTGTAATATTGGTTTGATTTGTTAAAATGTTTTTGAGTTGAGATATCCTTATCCGACTCGAATTCAAAAAGAAGAAGGCATCCTCAAAAGGGAGAGTCTTCTTCTATTTAGAAGATTGAGTTCATATGGCTTTTAGATATCCAAAGGAAAAAGGCAATACCCCTCTAAGGAGAAATTATCTCTTCATTTGGATATTCAAGCCCCGACAAATCCAAGGAGTCCATGGAGGAGAGATCCAAGGAGACCAAGGAAAAAAAAGTTTAAGAAAGATGAAGAGCTGAAGACCCAATATCTCACTCAAAGTCATTTGCATCATTCCAAGGTTTAGAAATCCAGGTTGTTAGTAGTGGTGCCCGGCCACTCTATTGTTGCAGACCCTGGTTTGTAATTAAGGACAGTTTTCCTATGTCCGTTTATTAATTTATTGATTATTTTGATATGTTTGATTTATATTGTTTACCTTTAGGATTGCTTGTGTTTCTTAGTTTATTGGTGATTTACATGCCGCTATTGTTTTAGCATGGATTTTGTTAGTCTCTTTAGGGATTAAAAATCTTTTGTACTCATAACTAATGCTTAAATTTTTTAAAAATTAAACAACTTAGAAATCTAATGATCTTGGGAATAGCCAGAATCATCCGGGGTTGCATGCATATTAATGCAATTTTTCTATCTCCTTATTATAAGACACCTCCCTGTCTGCAGGTATAGTCCGGTTAATTTGGCTTATGAGGATGAAGTGTCGGACCTAGGGAGACCTAGTCTTTTTTTTCAAAAATATTTTCTAGAAGTCTATTTTTAAAATCTAAAGTATACATGATTCGAATCTTCTCAACTAGCATACATTGCATTATAAACAAATTTAATTAAAATTTTAATTGCATTAGCTCTAAGAGCATCCACCCCACATAAGTACAAGGCCAATTATGAAACTCTCTAGATGTCAGTCTTAACTTCAAAAACTAAATCATCTATCCTTCATAAATGACTGGACAACATGAATTTAAATCGATTAGGTGGTTAGCTGGCTCCCCAATTCAGGCTGGGGTAAGTCCAAGTTTTGTACTATATTAGTTAGGACATGGGTGTTAGTGTTGTATATAGGACACTAAACCCAATCTAGATTTAGGATTCAAGGCTACTACATTCGGTTTCGTAGTACGCCTCATCGGTGGGCAAGTTTCCTATTTTTAAGGAACTATAAATCTTACTTATCTGCAACACATAGATGATGTCACTTCTATCTTTCTCTCATGTATGCTAGGAGTGACTTTATTTTCTCCAATTTCTCCTTAGTTCCTTAGTCCCTCTGAATGCTGGTATGAACCTCGTGTGTTGACTAAGCCAAATCAGACCTTTCTTCCCCTTGATTTGAAGCTTCCTAGTCTCCAACCTTATGCCAATCTCATTTGAAAGGATAATATAGGATTCTTAATCGAGAGTCTTCTTAGGCTCCGGCTTAAGAGGTAATTAACCACGGTGGCTTGCGCCCGTAGGAAATTGAATCCCACATAAAATAAACTCTACTCGAGCTGATGTATTGGGTAGAGGAAATCTCATGACTGTGATCAGGCCAAATATATTATAACCCATCAAGGTGCGTAGGGTAATTAGCTTCATTATCAAAAACAAAATGATAATTGATGAACCATGGGTCAAAAGTGGCTTGAAGATTCATTTTGGCTTCAAGAATGTAAAGAACTTTTAAACTATACGGCTTGACAAGGTTCTTGTAGAAATGAACCATTTCGGGACTATTAAACCCCCTCACATTCCAACTAGCAAAAGGAGGAAGGGACATCAATGCCTTGAGGATTTTGCCTTCTTAGTAGTTTTGGGCTTATATTTCTTAGTCGTGAGGGGATTTGGCTGAATGAGTATCCTATTTAGAATATGAAGAAGGATCTCCATAAAAAATGTTAGCCTCCTCAAAAGAGGATGAAGGAGGATCGTTGTCACCAAAGTGGGTTTTAGAAGAGAGAAGAGAAGAGGATTCTTTTATTTGTAAGAAAGCAAACATGTTGGAAAGAGGGACATTAGGAAGTGGTTTTAGGTTCAAGAGGTAGGCTTGCTCCAATGAGGAGTCCTCAGTTGGGGAATTAAGTTTAGGTAGAATGGGGTCTTTGTTGATGTTTTCATTGTTAGGGAGAGAGGGGCCAGCGATGATAAACATTAAGAGGAGTGAGGGTTGAATTAGGTCTTGAGGTTAGTGCGAGCTCTGGATAATTCGAGGAAGTGGGGTTTGGAGCCTGAAGAAGGAATCCAGTGATTAGGGTTCCTACTGGTGCTCCTCCCTTTGGACCAAGGAGGTGGGGAAATGATAGGTTTGGGTTTGGGGTTAGAGGGGCATAAAGGGAAAAGATGAATAAACGAACTACAACCTTCACAAGGAGAAAATTTGCAATCATAAACAACTTTGAGGATTAGATATTCCACATCAATCTGAGTCAATACTTCACCTGGAAGTGCAGAATCCTTGGAAATTTATACACAAACCTGAGCAAAGGTAGGACGAGTCCTTTTGGCAATGAGAGGGTCAACTGTTAAAGGAATTTCGATGTAACTGGCAATCCTAGAAATACCAGTCAGAGTCCTTAAAGCTAGTAGAAGGTCAATGATTTTTACCCTGAGACGAATGGAGGCTGCTTCATCTCAGACCGACTTGAATTTTGGCTACAAGCATTGCAGGATAAAAGGCTTTACCTTATTGGAGGGTGCCTCCAAGGAGTGGACGTAGGTCAAGGTTTGACCGAACCACTATAAATCTGGTGTGTTATTTCTTTATTACTTCCGCACTTTAATTTCCGCATCGTTGATTTTCTATGTGGTGATATTGGTTTTAGTTTGAGTTTTGGTTTAAAGATTCTTCTTTTGTAATTCACTTCTCTCTTTGTTAGCCTTGGGCCAGTTCATAAGGGCTTAACATCCCTAACGAACTTTCACCTTGGACCTTCAATCCAAATCATCTCTAAATCTTCTGAACAAGTTAACTTCAACAAGAAAAAACCATCCGTAAGAGAGAGCATAGAAAGCGAACCTTTGAGAGTCCAAAAATTTTGTATTAAACTCCATTAGGGGGAAGGATCCACCCTGACGGGAAGAGCAGAAGGGAGCATTGCGGGGGGGAGAAATGTGCCCTTGCAGAGTGAAAAAATATCTTTCTTTGAGAGAAGAGTTCTCAGAAGTCATAGAGAAGATTTATATTTAAGATTTTTGTTGAGATAGTTGCTACTTAGTTTTGCATGCTTGACATTCTTGCAACTTGTATGTTTTTTTATGATTCCAAATATTATTGTTTTGAATAGTATTTCTCCTAACATATTTTGGAAGACTTCTTTTTGCTCTTGTGTGTACTAACATTTCAGGGAAAACATACTCTGGATCGTTGAAGACTTCAAATCAAGATCAGTTTAGAGTGTATTATAAATTGAAGTATGTATTTTTTATTTTATTTAGTCAGAGAGAGTGTGATTGTAATTGAGTAAATGAGCACACACACACACACACCGGGGTACAGTACGAAATTTATTTGTACAGGATGATCTGGTCAGTTATTTTTCCCAACAAGCAATGGAGCGAACGAAAAATGTCAAAAAAAATTCTAAATATAGATCGTACGGATGATAATTTTGATTATATCAGGACGATGGCCTCTATATCATCCTCGAACAAAGATTGTACGGACCATCATTTTTGATCGTACCAGGACGATGGCCTCTGATTTTTCCTCAAACGAAGATCGTATGGACGATCATTTTAATCATCCGGGACGATGGCCTCTGGTTCATCCTCAAATGAAGATCATACGGATGATCATTTTTTATCGTATCGAGACGATGAGCTCTGGTTCATCCTTGAACGAAGATTATACGGATGATCATTTTTTATCATACTGGGATGATGGGCTTTGGTTTGTCCTCGAACGAAGATCGTAAGGATGATATTTCTTGATTGTATTGGTACAAAAGGCTTATGTTTATTTTCGTTCATTTCGTCCTGCCGGTTCGTACATACGTAGCTTTAATAATTTTCTGTCTGTATCGGACAAACACAGTTTGTACCGGATGATAATCGGGTATGAAGTCATTTCAAACTAATTCATAATGAGTTCTTACACAATAATATTTGAACTGTTCATACGTACGAATATACGATCGTACGAGATGATCGTGGACAGTCAAATTTGAAAAATTCAATTTTCTGGATGATTTTTCGTGTCTTTTCTATAAAAAGTCCTCTGAAAACTATATTTTAATCTTTTTGTCATTTGGTCTTCGTGATTGGTAAAGGGCAATTGATGGAGAGAGTGTGAGTGAGTGTTTGAGAGAGATTTCTTCCCAGTGGAGCGTGAAGGGTTCACAAGGTTACTCATGGGCAAGGATCTCTGTGTATGATTTGTGTTTCCTACACTCTTTCTCTTGTTCTTCTAAATTGCTCGTGTGAAGATCTTTCTAGAAGATCTGGTTCTCCGCTGATACTTGGATAATGTGAATAGTAGAAGATTCTTTGTTGACATTTGGAGAGTGTGAACAGCCGAAGGTTCTCTACCTACACTTGGAGAGTGTGAACAACCGAAGGTTCCCTGCCTACACTTAGAGAGTGTGAACAGCTGAAGGTTCTCTGGCTACACTTGGAGGGTGTAAAAGGATGACGGTTCTCTGCCACACCGGGGATTTGTGGAAGAGAGTTTTGTTAAGGCTTCTCTGCCTTGCTGTGGGCGCAAAAGGAGAGTCACTTTGGTAATAGTGCAATACC